>NW_028318617.1:290000-301198 GCF_062004578.1 Staurois parvus
ATAATCAGTTTACATCTCTGTGGAACTCATATTGCGCCTATTTTTTACTACTTCTGTGGCATTTTTTATTTAACCACCTCCTGTCCGGCTGTTTTATATAAACGGGCGGACGGTGACAGTGCAGGGTCAGGTTGCTGATTATAAACGGCCTCCCCGCCCCCTGCTTGTGCGCGCTCCCTGGAAGCGCCCAGCACCGCGATCCGGTGCCTGCTGTGTCCTCCGGACACAGTGGAACACCGATCATCAGACGGGACCTCTGTGCGAGGTCCCGATCATGTGATCACTGATTGGCCAATCAGTGATCACATGCAGAGTAGTAAGCAAGATGTCACTTCTGACATCATTGCTTACTACGTGTGAAATCTGTGAATGATCACAGAGATCACATGGTACAGGGCTATTCACAACAGCCTTGTACCATGTGACAAGCTGTGACCAATCACAGCTCTCACAGTATTTCTCAATGGCTGCAAGAATGCAGCCAGAGAAAAGGAGAAATGATTGCTTTTACAGCCTTTAAAAAAAAATCTTCGTCACCCCCCACAAGTAGTTCAGTGTCACCATGGTGACACTGTACAGCTAGGGTGACAGTATGTAAAAAAAAACACCAAAAAACATAAATAATATAAAAAAAAAATAAAAATGTAAAACTAAATGTTTAAAATTTATAATTTTGGTTATAAACTAGTTTGGGTTATTTTTTTTTCACTAAAAAGATAACTGAATACATTTTGGCCAAGATTTATGATGAAATACTATTTATTTGCAAAATTTTGTAAGAAACACTTTTTTAAAAATTTTTGGACATTTTCATTTACATAGCAAAAAAAAGAAAAATCCCAGCAGTGAATAAATGCCACCAAAATAAAGCTTTATCTGTCTCAAAAAAATGCTAAAAAATTCATATGGGTACAGTTTTGCCCGACCGCGCAATTGTCATTCAAAGTGTGATAGCGCTGAAAGCTGAAAATTGGCCTGGACTGTAAGGGGGTGAAAGTGTCCGGACTGGAAGGGGGTGAAAGTGTCCGGACTGGAAGGGGGGAAAGTGTCCGGACTGGAAGGGGGGAAAGTGTCCGGACTGGAAGGGGGGGAAAGTGTCCGGACTGGAAGGGGGGGAAAGTGTCCGGACTGGAAGGGGGTGAAAGTGTCCGGACTGGAAGGGGGGGAAAGTGTCCGGACTGGAAGGGGGGGAAAGTGTCCGGACTGGAAGGGGGGGAAAGTGTCCGGACTGGAAGGGGGTGAAAGTGTCCGGACTGGAAGGGGGGAAAGTGTCCGGACTGGAAGGGGGTGAAAGTGTCCGGACTGGAAGGGGGTGAAAGTGTCCGGACTGGAAGGGGGTGAAAGTGTCCGGACTGGAAGGGGGTGAAAGTGTCCGGACTGGAAGGGGGTGAAAGTGTCCGGACTGGAAGGGGGTGAAAGTGTCCGGACTGGAAGGGGGTGAAAGTGTCCGGACTGGAAGGGGGTGAAAGTGTCCGGACTGGAAGGGGGGGAAAGTGTCCGGACTGGAAGGGGGTGAAAGTGTCCGGACTGGAAGGGGGTGAAAGTGTCCGGACTGGAAGGGGGTGAAAGTGTCCGGACTGGAAGGGGGTGAAAGTGTCCGGACTGGAAGGGGGTGAAAGTGTCCGGACTGGAAGGGGGTGAAAGTGTCCGGACTGGAAGGGGGGGAAAGTGTCCGGACTGGAAGGGGGGGAAAGTGTCCGGACTGGAAGGGGGTGAAAGTGTCCGGACTGGAAGGGGGGGAAAGTGTCCGGACTGGAAGTGATTAATAAATGATTGATTTGAAATATATAATATGCGCGATCTTATTATTTATTTCATGTACTTATATAGCGCCATCAATGTACGCAGCACTTTACATATATATTGTACATTCACATCAGTCCCTAACCCTCAAGGGGTGTACAATCTAAGGTCCCTAACCCTCAAGGTGCGTACAATCTAAGGTCCCTAACTCACATTCATACATACACATACTAGGGACAATATAGACAGGAGCCAATTCACCTCCCAGCATGTCTTTGGAGTGTGGGATCTTTGTCACAATTTCTCATGAGTACCTCCTGATTACCAGCAGTGATCAGCGAGTACCCATAGGAGCGGCTTGTGAGTGGAGAAAGAGCAGTACCTAACGCCTGGAGATATAACAGATTTGACCTGTATGAATGTGAGCGACCACTCCTCGCTTTGGTGGAGGACGGTTTCAGATCTATCACACTGGACATTTTATTAGGTTTTGGATTGAAGATTAATTCACCTTTTGATGCGCATGGATTTCCTTTAATGCGGTGGACATTATTCATATAATTCACTTATAATATATGCATTTTTCATATGAGTTGCACCTTGTATTTAGGACATGATGATCTATAATTAGTAGATGATAGAGCAATTTTTTTTTTGGGGGGGGGGGGGGGGTATTATGCTATATAATGTGGTGATTATGCACGCTTACGTTGATTTATTTATTGATCTACACCGTATTTTACACTATTGCTACTATCATTTGGTTAATTTCAGGATTAAGTTGGGGATCCAACATAACTTAGTAATTGTAATGAATAGTTTGGCACTTAATTCTAATTTATTCACAGCGCTGTTTTGCATTATTTTTACTAACACACATGATAGAGCTTGGCACCATTATTTTATATTTTATTCTGTAGTGTGCCACACAGCTCGGTGTTAGCAGCTTATCCCATTTTTAGATCTGTATGTGGCAGCGCATAAATTTATTGCCATATAAGTACTACAGGGTGGTCGGAGGCTGTAGGCATGTTGCAGGAGATGGTCGGAGGCTGTAGGCATGTTGCAGGAGATGGTCGGAGGCTGTAGACATGTTGCGGGAGATGGTCGGAGGCTGTAGACATGTTGCAGGAGATGGTCGGAGGCTGTAGGCATGTTGCGGGAGATGGTCGGAGGCTGTAGACATGTCGCGGGAGATGGTCGGAGGCTGTAGACATGTCGCGGGAGATGGTCGGAGGCTGTAGACATGTTGCAGGAGATGGTCGGAGGCTGTAGGCATGTTGCGGGAGATGGTCGGAGGCTGTTGTCATGTCACAGGAGATAGTCGGAGGCTGTAGACATGTCGCGGGAGATGGTCGGAGGCTGTAGACATGTCGCGGGAGATGGTCGGAGGCTGTAGACATGTCGCGGGAGATGGTCGGAGGCTGTAGACATGTCGCGGGAGATGGTCGGAGGCTGTAGACATGTCGCGGGAGATGGTCGGAGGCTGTAGACATGTCGCGGGAGATGGTCGGAGGCTGTAGACATGTCGCGGGAGATGGTCGGAGGCTGTAGACATGTCGCGGGAGATGGTCGGAGGCTGTAGACATGTCGCGGGAGATGGTCGGAGGCTGTAGGCATGTCGCGGGAGATGGTCGGAGGCTGTAGGCATGTCGCGGGAGATGGTCGGAGGCTGTAGGCATGTCGCAGGAGATGGTCGGAGACTGTAGGCATGTTGCAGGAAATGGTCGGAGGCTGTAGAGATGTTGCAGGAGATGGTCGGAGGCTGTAGACATGTTGCAGGAGATGGTCGGAGGCTGTAGACATGTTGCAGGAGATGGTCGGAGGCTGTAGGCATGTTGCAGGAGATGGTCGGAGGCTGTAGGCATGTTGCAGGAGATGGTCGGAGGCTGTAGGCATGTTGCAGGAGATGGTCAAAGGCTGTAGGCATGTTGCAGGAGATGGTCGGAGGCTGTAGGCATGTTTCAGGAGATGGTCGGAGGCTGTAGGCATGTTGCAGGAGATGGTCAGAGACTACGGACATACTACAGAAGATGGTGAGAGATTTCTGGAGACACTCCTAGACTGGAGACAGATTACATGAGACTGCTGGAGATCACTATTACAGCCCCTTTACTAATCATTGCTTCCGCATTTGTTCCTCTTCGTGCTTCTTTAAAAATCACCCAAACCACATTTGATATTCCTCTCAGCAAAATCTATTCTAAAAGATCAGAGGGGAAAACCGCAAAAAAGAAAAGAGATGGACAGCACGGGAAAAAGTAATATCGTATGAAAGAAACCCAACCAGACATGCTAAAGTATATTCTTCCCTTGCTGGGTTGAGTAATCGCCAAGATATGGAAAGCACTACAAGGGCCCGAGGGCCACACAATAAGTGCCGAAAGGTTGCATGCTACCCCCAGGCCACAGGCTGGACACCTGGGTGTTACATTGTGGGGTTAGGATCGGTACGGGTTCCGGCACGGTATTTGTTGGCGAATTGCGCTCAAGGCACGTCGCCAGGATTTTCTCTTTGTGTGTTTTTTATTTTAAACACGACCGTGCTCTGCTTGCAGAAAAACAAATAGATTTGTGCTGGTGGGGAGCGGTGCGGTTTTGTCTCTGGAACAGGCCTTGTCAGATCTAATGAAAGGAAGGCGAGGCTTACCAATTCTAATGAGGTGATGTGACGGCACCGGCTCCGGGGCTCGTCTCTGGAATTTTAATACATGGAGAATAATTGTGGAAATCACCTTGCGTATGCTGTAGAAAGGCAACAGAAGGGTCTGCTGAACTGAAATGGGAAATTGATTAGCTTTCAGTTGATGGAACAGGCGCTATTGATTTCTGTGTACCCCTACTATCATATGCCAATGTAGAGGATGTACTGAGGCAAGAAATAGGATGTCTCAGTAGCTCTCACTGGGACTGGGTCATGTGATGTCTCGGTGACTGTCACTGGGACTGGGTCATGTGATATCTCGGTGACTGTCACGGGAATGGGTTATGTGATCTCTCATTGGCTGTCACTGGGACTGGATTATGTAATGTCTCAGTAGCTGTCACTGGGACTGGGTCATGTGATATCTCGGTGACTGTCACGGGAATGGGTTATGTGATCTCTCATTGGGCTGTCACTGGGACTGGATTATGTAATGTCTCAGTAGCTGTCACTGGGACTGGGTCATGTGATGTCTCGGTGACTGTCACTGGGACTGGGTCATGTGATATCTCGGTGACTGTCACGGGAATGGGTTATATGATGTCTCATTGGCTGTCACTGGGACTGGATTATGTAATGTCTCAGTAGCTGTCACTGGGACTGGGTCATGTGGTCTCTCAGATGTAACTAGGGTTGGGTCATTTGATCTCTCTGTAGCTGTCCCTAGGGATGGGTCATGTGATCTCTCTGTAGCTGTCACTAGGGTTGGGTCATGTGATCTCTCTGTAGCTGTCGCTAGGGTTGGGTCATGTGATCTCTTTGTAGCTATCACTAGGGTTGGGTCATAAAATCTTTTAGTAGATGTCACTAGGGTTGGGTCCAGGGGCGGACTGACAACTCATGGGGCCCTCGGGCTATAGGGGATCATGGGGCCCCTGTGTCCTTGCCCAAACTCAAAAAAGCCTATGAAAAAGGTACCAGGGGCATCTCATGGGGCCCTCTACTGACCCCGGGCCCTCGGGCAGTGCCCGAGTTTCCAAATGGTCAGTCCGCCCCTGGTTGGGTCATACAATCTTTTAGTAGCTGTCACTAGGGATGGGTCATGTGATCTCTCTGTAGCTGTCACTAGGGATGGGTCATGTGATCTCTCTGTAGCTGTCACTAGGGATGGGTCATGCGATCTCTCTGTAGCTGTCACTAGGGATGGGTCATGCAATCTCTTTGTAGCTGTCACTAGGGATGGGTCATGTGATCCCTCTGTAGCTGTCACTAGGGATGGGTCATGCGATCTCTTTGTAGCTGTCACTAGGGATGGGTCATGCAATCTCTTTGTAGCTGTCACTAGGGATGGGTCATGCGATCTCTTTGTAGCTGTCACTAGGGATGGGTCATGCGATCTCTTTGTAGCTGTCACTAGGGATGGGTCATGCGATCTCTTTGTAGCTGTCACTAGGGATGGGTCATGTGATCTCTTTGTAGCTGTCACTAGGGATGGGTCATGTGATCTCTCTGTAGCTGTCACTAGGGATGGGTCATGTGATCTCTCTGTAGCTGTCACTAGGGATGGGTCATGCGATCTCTCTGTAGCTGTCACTAGGGATGGGTCATGCGATCTCTCTGTAGCTGTCACTAGGGATGGGTCATGTGATCTCTCTGTAGCTGACACTAAGGTTGGGTCATGTGATCCCTCTGTAGCTGTCACTAGGGATGGGTCATGTGATCCCTCTGTAGCTGTCACTAGGGATGGGTCATGTGATCTCTCTGTAGCTGTCACTAGGGATGGGTCATGTGATCTCTCTGTAGCTGTCACTAGGGATGGGTCATGCGATCTCTCTGTAGCTGACACTAGGGATGGGTCATGCAATCTCTTTGTAGCTGTCACTAGGGATGGGTCATGTGATCCCTCTGTAGCTGTCACTAGGGATGGGTCATGCAATCTCTTTGTAGCTGTCACTAGGGATGGGTCATGTGATCTCTTTGTAGCTGTCACTAGGGATGGGTCATGTGATTTCTCTGTAGCTGACACTAGGGATGGGTCATGTGATCTCTCTGTAGCTGTCACTAGGGATGGGTCATGCGATCTCTTTGTAGCTGACACTAGGGATGGGTCATGTGATCTCTCTGTAGCTGTCACTAGGGATGGGTCATGCGATCTCTTTGTAGCTGTCACTAGGGATGGGTCATGTGATCTCTCTGTAGCTGACACTAAGGTTGGGTCATTCGATCTCTCAGTAGCTGTCACTAGGAATCATTCATGTAGTCCGAATGGCTGTCTCTGGGAATGGGTCATATGATCTCCTATGATCAGTCACTGGCAGTGGGTCATGTGGTCTCTATAGCCACATAGGATACCAATATCAAACTATTACTTTGAAAAAATAGCAGTGAGATCATCACTGTGCTGTGCATAGCCTGCGCAGAGAGCAGAGTTGTGGGAGGGGCCTGGAGATAAGACCAGTCACCCCTCACAAGTAGGGAGAGCAGCAGTGAGTGGTCTTTATTACAGGAAGTGTCACGCTTGATTACTGCATGGATCTGAGAGAAATACACAAAGCACACTAAGATTCAGAAAGAATACGAAGGACGCATGTATTTCTACAATAGTTTACTTCTCTTTAAAGATCATTTCCACCAACAATAAGAGGAAAATGCCACTGAATTCAAAAGTCTATGAAATATCTCTGAGAGCAGCAAAGCTAATGTTAAGGATTCAATGCTAAGACTAACCAATGTCACCAACAACTATGTAATATCAATGCCTCCATGCTTAGTTCATTACCAGATCAGTCAGTTCCATCATTTATTAGCAATCAAGTCTGTATGATTTTATAGTTGCTTTTTTTTTTTTTTTTTTTTTTTAGCTCAAAATCAAAAGTCTCAACTAAACGGCACCTATTCAGATGAGCCCCTTATAATGGAGTAAGTATGTCTCTTTATAAGTATGACTTGCTGTAAACTAACTGTGATGCTCTCTATGAACCTTCCATACTTTTGTTCCCATTATAAACATTATACTTCACCCCCGGTTCACACCTATGGTGCCATGTGGGCCGCGTTTTTTGCACGGGCACGAGAGCCTATTCATTTGAATGGACTCCCGTGGCAGTGACACGCAGGGAAGAAGTCCCTGCACTTCTTTGGAAAACACAGCCGAGGTTCCCAGTACGGTTGCGTTTTCCAGTGCGGGCGGCGTACCATTAGAACTAATGGCACCCACCCGAAGGTCTGCATTCTTCTGTGTGGGTGGTGCAGCTGCACGGATTTTCATGCGGATCCGCAGCGGCACCACCCGCACAGATTTGAACCTAGGGTTAAGCCCAACTCCAGGCAAATAAAGAATGATCCCTTGTGGGGCTGTGCACATACTTGCTCATTCCTGCCTAGTGGAAAAAAACAAGAAGATTTACTTAGCCGGTCCTCTGCTTCTCCCTGGAGCTAGACCCATCCCTGCAGTTTCTGCACCACCATGCTCCCACCAGTCTAGAGTACTGATGTCATCAAGACCAAAGCGATGTCCATAACCCTGCTTCGAGGTGCAGAAACTGCCTCCACCTCCAGGCACGCTGGGAAGAAGGAAGTGCTGGCCACACTGCGGAGAGGAGCATGCCGGGTAATATGGAGTGGTAGCGGTAATCGCTTCTCGGCCTTTTGGCTAAGATCAAGTGTAGTATCTGTTCTTATCAGTGTCCAGTGAGGGTGATCCCGGCCATTCTAGCTTTGCGGGGATGGCTGTTGTATAGTACCCTCACTGGTATGATGGGGGTCTGGACGGCTAGTACCGGGGGGACAGAAAGCGTGGCGCCCACGAGTTAAGCTGGGACCCGTGAGTAATTCCCCCGAGGAGACCAGAAGGACCCAGTACCTCCTGATTTGGACGGACCTACCTTGTCTGGCCAGGGGCTGGGAAGGCAGAGAGTCCGCAAACACAGTGCCCCCTGAGTAGTCGCCTCAGGGGTGCTCTGAGTAGCACTTGGGGGTGGGACCCCACGTTGTGAAAGAGCATATGGTCACTGAGTTTAAACACTTTTTGCACTGCGCCTCTAGGACCGGGCCTTTTGGCTAAGTTCTGGGCAATTTTTGCTACAGGCCTCAGGGCCTGGTCAGTGCACAATTTGGCACGGCCACTTTTTTACTTTTTATATATATATTTATTTATTTATTTTATTTATTTTTCACTCCCACGTTTGTCACTTTTTACTTATGTGTGTGTTTTTTTCACAGGATGGAGGGTGTGGGTCCTCGGGCCTGCCCTGAAGTCTAGGGGGAGGATGTGTGGCCTTTTGGTTCCTTCCTCCCCTGTCCCTAGGGGGTTTTCTCTTCGGGAGAGCCCCCTGACCAAGTACTGTGTGGCTGGCTTCAGCTCGACATAAGGAACGGTGGTCCACCAGGCCTTTTGGCCAGGAGGACCAAATGGGAACCTTGTCCCCGTCAGGAGCTTCGTGCCCCGGGGGATCAGGCGAGTGATCCAACCCTTTCGGGGGTAGGACAAAGCACACCCCTAAGTGCACTTTTTGTGTGGTGTTTTGCACTTTTTTGTGAACACTTACGGGTTTTTTCGTTCTAGTTTGCACGTTTGCGGACTTAAAACAAAAAAAAAATATGGAGTGTTAGAGGACAGCGGGGACTAGTGGTGTCCATGTGTGAGGAGACAGGCATTCCATTTAACGATTTCTGCCTGGCCTGGAGGTGGAGGCTGATCTGAGTTCCATTGTGAATCCCTGATGTATTGATTTTATAACATAAAGGCATTCCATTTACCTATTTCTGGTGAGTGCGGTGTGTGTGAATAACACAACGGGTGTGAACACGGGTCAGGGTCTCTTGTTTTTGGAAGAAGATTGTATCTGATCAAGTATATTGAATTCTACCTACTTTTGGAGTGGGACTATCACATTTCTGCACCAAATTAAAATGTTTTCTTTTTTTTCCTTTTTTTGTCAGTTGATTTATATTATGTATATATTTTCTGCGCTATTTTTCTTTTTTCTTATTTGTGTTATTAGTGGGATCACTAAAGAGTAGCAGCATTATATATTTGAAATTATTTTACACTCATTTTGGTGCTGATGGATTTTGTAGTATACTTGTAAAAGCCTGCAACGCGTTTTCGGCATGTTTAAACGCGTCGAGCGCTTGAGCGTTCATTTTTATTATCCAGTATAGTATTTTATCCTGACCATTGAAAGGAATTAAAAGTAGAACTATAGGCAAAACTTTTTTTTTCATTTTGGATAGAGCAAGGGAGGGTTATAACCCCTCTCAATTTTTTTTTTCACCATCGGTGTCCCATTGCGGAAATTTCCTTTTACTTCCTGTCCCATAGTCAAACAGGAAGTGAAAGGAAATACCTGCAAATTAAGGGAATTCCTTGGGGACCCCCGGGTTAGTGTCCCCATTGGAAGATTTCCCCTCTATTACTTTTCTAGGGACAACCTAAAATTTGAAATTTTTATTTTACTTTTCACTTTTAATGATAAAGGTAAACGGGACAAATAGGGCGAAGCTGCCTAACTGGGGCACAGACAGCAATAAAAACTGACAAGTGTTCTAATCCCTCTCCACTCTATCCAAAACTAGAAAAAAAGTTTTGCCTTTCGTTATACTTTAATGCCTAATCTCTAAACACGCCTTGCATTAATGCGCATTTAGATGCATCTAGACGCATTTTTACTACCAGAACGCTTCTGCTCTTGGGCTTGCTGGCTGTGGGTTTTGTTTCTGCTTCTAAACACCATTGTGTGCATGGATACAAAGGCTAACATGCAGGGACGTTTAAAGGAAAAAAAAAAAGAAAAAAACACCAGACGCCCCTAAAATCACCATTAAAAACGTCCATTGTGCATGAGGTCGTAACTGATTTTCCTTCTGATTCTGGAACCAGACACATCTATGGTATGCTCTGGTTGTCAGACTTTCTTCAGGCAAATCTGAAGCCACTCCACTCTGTTAATGTTGTTTTTCTTTGGCTCATTCAGCTTTAATGGAGACATGATTCCTGATATCCTCGGAGTGCCTACCGGAAGCCCGACTCCTGTCATCACATACGGCGGGTAAGATCACATGAAAATGGTGTCATTTTAATGCATTATGAAATGCCTTACCTTTGTAGCATCTCTGATGTGTACTTAATGGACATCTGTGATCTCTGGGATTCAACGCTGCCATTAAAGTTATCTAAAGGAAACGTTCTCTCCCATCCCTAATGCAAAAGTCCAGGGGCCATGCTATCTGACATGACAGTGTAGTAGAAGTGTCAGCTTCTACATCTCAGGAAACTGGTGAGAAGATATAAAAGTAAAGTAGTTTTAAAGTTTTGCACATTAGGGATCCTCTATAAAAATTGGAAGAAAAGATTTTAAAAATTTGCGCTTATTCTGTTACGGTGTTCCAGGAGGCTGATATCAAAGAGAGGTAGTGACTAGGGTGAATACCAGATAATTAACACATGTGGTAAGGACTGCGGTGATTGACAGGTGATAAGGTGGCATTATGCAATCTTCACTTGAATATGTCTCGTTTGGTAGGCTGTTTGTCAGCGACCGACTGGCGGTACCTCTAGCAGCCCACTGGCCGGAATCCCCCAGGGCGCGGAGTCTAAGCCTCAGTCTGCTGGTTCACCAGAGCCCCTGATGGTGGGGATGGACTTGAAGCAGCCTGAGACCAGGTCGTGACCCCCGAGGAACACCAGCTGTGGTAGAGGCGGAAGCCAATGGCGTAGAGCAGGTGAGAGCCAGACGTGAAGAGGTATGCGTGGTCAGACGGGCCGGGTCAGTAACAGCGGAGCAGACAGTGCAGAGCGGCAGGCAGAAGA
>NW_028318619.1:0-115000 GCF_062004578.1 Staurois parvus
TGTGATTGGCCTTTTCCCTCATCACATGATCAGAAGGACACAACAATCACGAGGGAGGGCTCGTTCTGGGAAGATGTCATATGACGCCCTCCCAGAACTGGGTAACCACGCTGTAGCTGTCATTCGGCTATAGCGTGGTTATCTACATGTGTACAGTATATCAGGACACTGGATTTTGTAATCCTCTAAGTACCTTTTTCTTTCAGCACTGCTGTGAGGTCACAGAATCTTTCCTTATTCTTTGGCATCTGCGGGGGAAGATCCTTGGGAGGGGCTTCTATTACTCAGCTGAAGTATGTGTCTGCACAGCTATGATTGGTGCTTGGCCAGTCATGTGACTTAAAATAATAGTTTCAGATGAGCAATTCAAATTAAAATATAAATATATATTTAAAAAAAATGTTTTATAGGTCCCTATAAGTCTTTATTGAAAATTAAATGTGTACTTTTTGTGCATTATAATAGTGTAGGTGGAGTCAAAGATGATTGACATTAGTTTTCATTTTGTAGAGACAACATCTGCATGGAATGGGCTCACTTTGGGTGGGGGGCCCATGGAACACAGCTCACTTTGGAGAGGTGGGGAGACCCCTGTCTCAGCTCCCCATATCCCTCTTATGTGTAAGTCACCCTGTGCCTGTTAGGGGTACAGGGTGATCTGTCCTAATATTGGGGTGGGGGGTTGTTGATTGTTTGATGTTATGTGGCTGCATTCCATTGTTCTATTGTTTGGGAGCAAACTATTATGGGATGTATGTGTTTATGTGTATTAGCTTAGTGGGGGGGGGGTGTCTCCAGCAGCCCTCCCTCCTGATGGGACTGTCTGCTAGTGTGAAGTATGAATACCTGTGTGTCTCTTGTTACTAAATGTAGATTGCCCCGCACTGTGTTATTATGCAGGGAGGGGGGATTGTCCCCTGAGTGTATATATCTTGTATCTGTGTTCATATAAAAGTCTACCTCCTGGTTTACTTCAAGACTGGTGTCGTCTAGTCTTGTATGGTCGGCTGTGGCATCTGTGGTCGGTGTTCGGACGGGGAAGCGGTATTCTAACAGAAGTACTCAAGCGTAGTCTGGGTCGATTCCGTTACAGGCTCCCTGCAGGCATGCCAGTATATACTGTATATACTCCAATATGAAGACTATCATATACTAGAGTTAGGACTGCACTATACAAAGGAGCCTTGACTTTCACATATATTTGCAAACGTTGCGCAACTAAATCCTGGTTTAGGGTCTGTTCACACTATAGAAACGCAGTCCAGATGCATTTTTGCATGTGCGTGGAACTGCAAGCGCTGATGTGAACTATGACATTGACAACCATACCATCTACTTTCTGTGCGTTTTGAATGAAAAAAAAAAAACACATGAAGTGTGAACTGGCCCTTAAAGCAAACTGTTAGCATTTTTTTCATTGCTGGCTAGCTGGAAGTGTACAGGAAAAGCTTCCTTGTCTGTGCAAAGAAGCTTTCTTTAACCTCTTCCCATCTGGCCCATGTCGATAAACGTCCGGATGGCAGCACTGCCGATGTGGGTGGGCATTTCTAAACGTCCCCCCGCATCCATTGAAAGTGTCCGGACTGGAAGGGGTTGAAAGTGTCCGGACTGGAAGGGGGTGAAAGTGTCCGGACTGGAAGGGGGGGAAAGTGTCCGGACTGGAAGGGGGTGAAAGTGTCCGGACTGGAAGGGGGGGAAAGTGTCCGGACTGGAAGGGGGTGAAAGTGTCCGGACTGGAAGGGGGTGAAAGCGTCCGGACTGGAAGGGGGGCAAAGCGTCCGGACTGGAAGGGGGTGAAAGCGTCGGGACTGGAAGGGGGTGAAAGTGTCCGGACTGGAAGGGGGTGAAAGTGTCCAGACTGGAAGGGGGGAAAGTGTCCGGACTGGAAGGGGGGCAAAGTGTCCGGACTGGAAGGGGGTGAAAGTGTCCGGACTGGAAGGGGGTGAAAGTGTCCGGACTGGAAGGGGGGCAAAGTGTCCGGACTGGAAGGGGGTGAAAGTGTCCGGACTGGAAGGGGGTGAAAGTGTCCGGATTTGAAGTGGTTAAAGAAACTGTCCAGCAGGTGACTTAGCAAGAAGAGATACTACCAGACACAGCAGAGGTTGCAGGTTCAGATCCGGGTCCTGATCAATCCTCGGAATGGTGTACTGTGTGAAACTGAAGTGGTTAAAAGATGTGCTGCTTCTCCTTTCATTGTCCAGTCAAAGGCAGGGGGGCGGGTCTAGTTGGTTAAACGAAAATTGCAACCACTTCAATTTATATTGTAGCGGTTGTCATTTTTTGTTTAGCCAACTGGACCCGCCCCCCTGTCTTTGACTGGACAGTGAAAGGAGAAGCAGCACGGTGATGAGCTCATCTGTATGTCACTCTGCTCTCTCCTCCTATCAGCAGGCTTCTTATCAGTACATGGACTTATTGGCTCCTTGTGCTGCTTCTCCCTTTACTAGTCCAGCTCTGCTGTACAGAGGCTGTAAGAGGCTGATACATTTAATGATATATTGTTAATTAAAGGGTTACATTAAATTATGTTTTTGCTTTTTTTTACATCTTCCTAGAGTTCTGCTTTATTCTCTCCACTTTTTTTGCTCTTTGTGTCATTGTCTGCTTCTCTCTCCCTCTCCCCAGTCTCCGTCTGTCACTCCCTCTCCGCTGGAATTTGATTGATTGCCATGGGAACCCAAGTTTTTCCTTACTGTAAGTTCAAATATCAATGGGAATGCCGCTCTGCCTGTGAGTATGGGAGAGGAGGTGGAGAGGAGGAGTGGAGGAGACGCAATCACATCCACGGACTCTCTCATCTATACCTCTAATTGTGTCATGTTTCTGGCACCGGGGGCGGTGTTTTAGCAGTGTTAGGGTATATCTGAGCTATGGAAGTTTAATGTTCATATAAAAAAAAAAAAAAACGCAAGCTGAAGAAATTATATCATTCTGTAAATTTGAGGGATGGTGACAAAAGTAAGGACTGGCTGCACCGAAAAGAAAAAAAAAAAGACCGTTAAAGTGACAATAAACTGGTTTAAAAAGATACAATTTTCGTCAATGTATCCTGAACTCAGAAAAGTCCCTTTTATTGCTCTCAGCCGCCTCCAAATCTCTAAATTCCTTTTTTTGCCTGATTTCCTGTTGGAGGGTGGTTATGTTCCTTCTCCATGGTCCCACTATATGTAGGAATTCAGCCACCCTCTCCTGCTCACTCCTGAGATTGACTGTGGACTATGGGCTATGTACCATGGACTATCTACTATGAACTAGGGACTATGTGTTATGGACTAGGCACTATGGACTAGGGACTACCATACTATAGATTAAGAACAGTAATCTTGGGACAAGAGACTTGGACTATGGATTAGTGGCTATGCACCATGGATTATTAACTATGAACTAGGGATTATGGGCTAGGGATTAGGCACAATGTACTATGGACTAGGGACTACCATACTATAGATTAGGGACAGTAAACTTGGGTCAAGGGACTTGGGCTATGGATTAGGGGCTATGTACCATGGACTATCTACTATGAACTAGGATTATGGGCTAGGGACTATGTGTTATGGACTAGGCACTATGGACTAGGGAAAAGGGACTACCATACTATAGATTAGGGACAGTAAACTTGGGACAAGGGACTTGGGCTATGGATTAGGGGCTATGTACCATGGACTATCTACTATGAACTAGGGATTATGGGCTAGGGACTATGTGTTATAGACTAGTCACTATGGACTAGGGAAAAGGGACTACCATACTATAGATTAAGGACAGTAGACTTGGGGCAAGGGATTTGGGCTATGGATTAGGGGCTATGTACCATGGACTATCTACTATGAACTAGGGATTATGGGCTAGGGACTATGTGCTATGGACTAGGGACTACCATACTATAGATTAGGGACAGTAAATTTGGGACAAGGGACTTGGACTATGGATTAGGGGCTATGTACCATGGACTATTAACTATGAACTAGGATTATGGGCTAGGGACTAGGCACAATGTACTATGGACTAGGGACTACCATACTATAGATTAGGGACAGTAAACTTGGGACAAGGGACTTTAGCTATGGATTAGGGGCTATGTACCATGGACTATCTACTATGAACTAGGATTATGGGCTAGGGACTATGTGCTATGGACTAGGAACTATGTACTATGGACTAGGGACTACCATACTATAGATTAGGGACAGTAAACTTGGGTCAAGGGACTTGGGCTATGGATTAGGGGTTATATACCATGGACTATCTACTATGAACTAGGATTATGGGCTAGGGACTATGTGCTATGGACTAGGCACTATGGACTAGGGACTACCATACTATATAGATTAGGGACAGTAAACTTGGGGCAAGGGATTTGGGCTATGGATTAGGGGCTATGTACCATGGACTATCTACTATGAACTAGGGATTATAGGCTAGGGACTATGTACTATGAACTAGGGATTATGGATTAGATTACAAAACTGACAGTTACAGCTATGACTTGCAGAGGCATGATGGAACTTGTAGTCCTGCGGCTCTCAGGTTGCCTACCCCTGGCCTAGGGACTATGGACTAGGTACTATGTATTATGTACTAGGAACTGGTGACTACAAACTATGGACTTTGTACTATGGACTAGGGATTATGGACTATGATACTATAGAATAGGGACTGTGGTCTAGAGTCTACAGACTAAAGACTATGAACTATGGACTATGTCCAATGGACTGTGGACTAGGTACCATGATATTGTGGACTAGGGATTGGAGACTATATAGTAGGGACCAGGTGGCAGACTGACCATTTAGTCACTTGGGCACTGCCCGAGGGCCCGGGGTCCGTAGGGGGCCCCATGAGATGCCCCTGGTACCTTTCATAGGCTATTTTGGGGGTGGTTTGAGTGTGGGTGAGGACACAGGGGCCCCATGATTTCCTATTGCCCGGGGGCCCCATGAGTTGTCAGTCTGCCCCTGGTAGGGACTATGGAATAGGGATTATGGATTAGATACTATGTATTACGGACTAGGGACTGTGGACTTTGTACTATGGACTAGGGATTGTGGACTAGGGACTATATACTATGAACTAGAGACTACAGAGCAGGGCCTATGGACTAGAGGATATAGACAAAGGACTATGGACTATGTACTAGAGACAGTAGACTAGGGACAATGCACTATGGACTAGAAACTATGAACTATGGTCTCGGGACTATGTATTATGGACTAAGGACTGCAGCCTATGGGCTATGTACTATGGACTTTTGGATGTGTAGTGTACATAGGTCAGTGCACATGACCACAACTAACACGCATTGCTCGTTCCATACAAACAGAAGTGAGAGGGAAAAAGGAAGGTCTGGAAGCTCACAGAAGGCATCACAATAAGGCAGAAAAACATAGTAAGGAGCGATTTCATGAAACATTGTGTACAGCGGCATTAAAGAGGACCTTCACCCCAAAAAATTATTTGCAACTAGCTCCAGCCCCCTCCCTTTCCCACAATTAAAAAAAATTATATATATATATTTTATTATTATTTTTTTTAAATTATTATTATTTTCTTATTTAGTGCTCTTGGCTTCTTCCTTCCCCGCCTAGACAAGAATGGCATTACACTCAATTTCACATGTGCACAGATGAGCTGAATGGTTCTGCCCAGCCCCCAGGACCAGAGAGGGACCTTCGGTACATCTGTGCATGTTCAGGGTTTTCCACGCGCATGCGCAAAGAAGACGCACTTATGTGCAGGGGAAACGTAACGTGTGCAGATAGGTCTGCCAGGTCCCAAAGGCTGGGAAGAGCTCTTCGGCAAACCTGTGTATACCCCAGACTTTCAAAGATGGGGGCGCCGTTGAGGAGGGGCAGGACAGCATTATGAGGACTGAAGTTCCTCCTTAACCCCTTCATGCCTGAGGGTAAAACAAATCTAAATGCCTAAGCACAATTCTGCAATGTTGACCCGTGTTAGTAAAACCGTCCGTATCATCACAACCTATGAAACTGTGTGGAGGGTGTGTGTCCATTCCCCACTCGGCTCTCAGATTACACTCAGCTCCCTCCTCTATGCTGTGCAGTGTGTGACATCAGATCACCTTGAGGAGCTCAGAAATGCTGTGAAATGTCAGAATTTTGATTTGATGTAGAGCAGAGAAGGCAGCATAGGGCGGCACGGTGGCTTAGTGGTTAGCACTTCTGCTTTCCAGTAATTGGGTCATGGGTTCAATTCCCAACCATGGAGCCTCCTGCATGGAGTTTGCATGTTCCCCCTGTATTCGCATGGGTTCCTTCCCACACTCCAAAGACATGCTGGTAGGTTAATTGTCTCTTGTCTAAATTGTCCTAGTTTCATCCCTGGCCCTGTGGGATCTCCTGCATGGTAGGGGTTGGGGAAAGACCTGGCAACCTACCCTGTAAAAAATAATTGCTAAGAGAATTCATGGAAGAAGTCGCCAAGGGTCGGATATGACCAGGAGTGGACTGACAACTCATGGGGCCCCTGGGCAATAGGGGATCATGGGGCCCCTGTGTCCTTGCCTACACCCAATAAAGCCAATGAAAGGTATCAGGGGCATCTCATGGGGTCCCCTACTGACCCTGGGCCCTTGGGCAGTGCCTGAGTGCTTGAATGGTCAGTCTGCCCCTGGATACGACTGAATGGATAGATAGAGAAGGCTGCAGATAAACAGGTACACCTTGCATAGGAGGATTTGTTTCATCGTCTCTGTGTATCACCAGAGGCCAGTCACTTCACCGGGTTTAAAACTACCTTAAAGCATTTTTAAAGATTATATTTAAACTAGATATTCTCTTTGACTGATAAATGTTGTAAAAGCTGAAAAGAAAACTGAGGACAGCCTCTCGGCACAGACACCAGACAGGAGCGTTTACAATGACAATGCCGGTAAATTGAGGGCTGACAGCGGGGAAATGAATAAGTAGAAAAAGCTTTATGCGATCTTCGCTCAGACGAGCCATTAAGGCACATGGAAAGAGAGACCATCCGCCAACGCCTACACACCAATCACAGAGCGATGTCTAGACGGTGCACTCTACGGCTGTACACAAGAACCGGCAACGTAGCCTATAGGAAGCCAACATCATGAGCCAAGGATAACAAGACCGTTCCAGTACAGGGTCCTCTGCATTTATCACTTCACGTGGTGCTTCATTTCGGGCCACATAACAATAGTAACAAGCATTTGAGTGTCTCTCTTCGTGATTGCCTTTGGGACGCGACTTCAGCCGAAGAAAAAAAATCCCAAAACCCAATCTGCTAGGGTTTGGCCAGGTTTGCAGAATGAACAGCAGTTTGCAGGCAGAGGGTTAACACCCTTTATATTTCCATTCCACCCCAAGTAAGGGGGTTGGACCAGCTTTTTGGGTATATATTCCACTGGAAGGAAGGTTCTCATGGGAAATAGTGGCCTAAAACTAGCAGCTTATGAAGCATGGGGGGGATTTTGGAGAAATATCCCTCTGGGGTAGCCCCCAAGGCACCTATGGAAGAAGTGTATACAGTATACTCCACTGGAAGGAAGGCTCATTGGGAAATAGTGGCCTGAAACGAGCAGCATATGAAGCATGGGGGGGGGTTTTGGAGAAATATCCCTCTGGGGTAGGCCCCCAAGGCACCTATGGAAGAAGTGTATACAGTATATTCCACTGGAAGGAAGGTTCTCATGGGAAATAGTGGCCTGAAACTAGCAGCATATGAAGCATGGGGGGGGGGGGTTGGAGAAATATCCCTCTGGATGAGGCCCCAAAGGTACCGATGGAAGAAGTGTATACAGTATACTCCACTGGAAGGAAGGTGCTCATGGGAACTGGTGGCCTAAAACTAGCAGCACATGAAGCATGGGGGATTTTGGAGAAATATCCCTCTGTGGTAGGCTCCCAAGGCACCTATGGAAGAAGTGTATACAGTATATTCCCCTGGAAGGAAGGTTCTCATGGGAGCTGGTGGCCTGAAACTAGCAGCATATGAAGCATGGGGGGGTTTTGGAGAAATATCCCTCTGGGGTAGGCCCCCAAAGGCACCAATGGAAGAAGTGTATACACTATATTCCCCTGGAAGGAAGATTCAATTGGGAAATAGTGGCCTGAAACGAGCAGCATATGAAGCATGGGGGGATTGTGGAGACATATCCCTCTGGGGTAGGCCCCCAAGGCACCTATGGAAGAAGTGTATACAGTATACTCCACTGGATGGAAGGTTCTCATGGGAACTGGTGGCCTGAAACTAGCAGCATATGAAGCATGGGGGGAATTTTGGAGAAATATCCCTCTGGGGTAGGCCCCCAAGGCCAGGGGCATATCTACCATGAGGCAAACAAGGCGTTTGCCTAGGGCGGCAATTTTTAGGGGGCGGCACTGCCCGCCCCCCCCGGAAGAAGGGACATTGAGAGCACCGGGTCGGACAGAGGCATGCAGGGCCGCCAGCAGAGGGGTACCTTCGGTACTCTTGCAGTGGCCCGGACAGCAGGAGGATCGATGTGGGGGAGGGCAGTTGCAGAGCGATGCTCCTGTACCTCCGTCTCCAGCAGCTGACGAGATGGGACCAGGGGACAGCCTGAAGCAGGGAGAGGAGAGCCCGGAGGAGGTGAGCTGTGCTGTGGTCTGTGGGATCTCCCTGTCTCCCTCCCTGCACTGACAGATCGTATGGGACTGCACACACCTCCCCCCCCTTCCTGCTGCACGGAGATCAGCAGCCCTTGGAGGAGGTGTGTGTGTGTGCAGTCCAATACGATGTGAGAAATGGAGAGGGAAGAGAGGGGGAAGAGAGAGGGGAGAGAGAATAAAGAAAGAGAAGAGAGTGAGGGGAGAGGGAGGGAGGGAGGCAGGGAGGGGAAGAGAGAGAGGAAGAGAGAGGGAGGGAAGAGATGGAGATAGAGGGAGGGAAGAGATGGAGATAGAGGGAGGGAAGATATGGAGATAGAGGGAGGGAAGAGAGAGAGGGAATGAAGAGAGAGAGAGGGAATGAAGAGAGAGGGGGGTGAGAGAGAAGGAATGAAGAGAGAGGGAAGGGGGGGGGGGAGAGAGAATAAAGAGAGAGAGAGGGGGGGGAGAGGGAGGGAGGGAGGCAGGGAGGGGAAGAGAGAGTGGAAGAGAGAGGGGAAGAGAGAGAGGAGCGAGAGGGGAAGAGAGAGGGAGGGAAGAGATTGAGATAGAGGGAGGGAAGAGATGGAGATAGAGGGAGGGAAGAGAGAGAGGGAATGAAGAGAGAGAGGGAATGAAGAGAGAGAGGGAATGAAGAGAGAGAGGGGGAATGAAGAGAGGGAGGAGGGAAGGGGGGGAGAGAGAATAAAGAGAGAGAGTGAGGGGAGAGAGAGGGAGGGAAGAGATTGAGATAGAGGGAGGGAAGAGATGGAGATAGAGGGAGGGAAGAGAGAGGGAATGAAGAGAGAGAGGGAATGAAGAGAGAGAGGGGGAATGAAGAGAGAGAGGAGGGAAGGGGGGGGGGGAGAATAAAGAGAGAGAGTGAGGGGAGAGAGAGAGAGAGAGGGAGGCAGGGAGGGGAAGATAGAGCGGAAGAGAGAGAGAGGAGCGAGAGGGGAAGAAAGAGGGGGGAAGAGATGGAGATAGAGGGAGGGAAGAGATGGAGATAGAGGGAGGGAAGAGATAGAGATAAAGGGAGGGAGGGAAGAGAGGGAGGGAATGAAGAGAGAGAGGGGGAATGAAGAGAGAGAGGGGGAATGAAGAGAGAGAGGGAATGAAGAGAGAGAGAGGGAATGAAGAGAGAGAGGGGGAATGAAGAGAGAGAGGGAATGAAGAGAGAGGGGGAATGAAGAGAGGGGGGGTGAAGAGAGAGGGGGAATGAAGAGAGAGAGGGAATGAAGATAGAGAGAGGGAATGAAGAGAGAGAAGGAAGAGAGAGGGAGAGAGAGAGAGAGACGGGGAAGAGAGAGAAGAGAGGGAAAGGGGGAAGAGAGAGAGAAAGAGGGGGGGAGCGAGAGGGGGGAAGAGCGAGAGAGGGGGAATGAAAAGAGAGATGGAATGAAGAGAGAGGGAGGGAAGAGAGAGAGAGAAAGAGGGGGAAGAGAGAGAGAGGGAAGAGAGAGGTAGGGGGGAGAGAGAGAATCATATATGTATACACACACACAAACACACGCACCCACTTATTGACTCTCTCGCTCTCTCATCGGGGGGGGGTGCAAACTTTTTGTGTTGCCTAGGGCAGCACAAAGTCTAAATACATCACTGCCCAAGGCACCTATGGAAGAAGTGTATACAGTATATTCCACTGGAAGGAAGGTTCTCATGGGAACTGTTGGCCAGAAACTATTAGCATATGAAGTATGGGGGGGGATTTGGAGAAATGTCCTTCTGGGGTAGGCCCCCAAGGCACCTATGGAGGAAGTGAACCTAAGCTGAGGAATATTTTGTGAACTTAAAATGGAAAGGCCAAGTGGAACCCTTTGGTTGATACAAGAGTTGCCAAAGTTTACGGAAAGAGATGGAAGAAGAAAGTTCTAGAACTGAGCTGTACCACTTATACCACTGAAATGTTTTTTTAACCAAAGCATGTAAAGAGTTGATCATGTGGACAATCATTTATTTTGAGGAAGCAACAAAGTGTTCTTGGAAGCATGAATACACGAGTAGCCAAGATGGGGGAGTTCCTCCATAATTCAGGTGTTTGGTACCCCATCTTGTTCCTGTATGAGGGAGGTGCCCTGGGCCAGTCATCGCTGATGGCCAACCAGAGACCTGCGTTCAAGTTGGCTGGCATATGATATGAACTCCACTGGTGGGAGCAACCTGTCCACCGAAGGGTTCGATGAGCAGCACCAAAAAAACAGGGTTCAAACACACTGAGGAAGACCGAAGGAACCAGAGACTAATCAAGTGTGGGTGGGGCCAAGAGCTTGGTACCTGGATAGGAGAGAATACACATGGAAGCCAAGTAGAGCAGAGCTTCCGACACATTGGTACAGATTCTGAAAAAAATGGCTTCACCAGCCCGGCAGCACTTACAGAGAGCTGTGCAGAGGATACACACTGCTGATATCCGACAACATCCAACAGAGGGGTGGTTGGAAGGCAACAAGGAGTCCCTATTTTGGCATTGCCCACACCAAATATGGCTGCTGTGATCATCTAGAGTAGCAGCGTCCAGTCAGCCTCAAAGGAACATGAGTTCCCCTTGCTCTCCACTCTACCTGCATCGCTGCGGAACTGCACCACCTGTGCAGGGAGGCCAAACTACACCTGCTTACACACGAATATCACCGCCAATCTTCAAGACTGGAATCCAATGGCACCGACACCAGTGTATTGGTTGAAAGAACGACCTACAACCCCCCCCCCCCGCCCTCCCCCCATCCCCAGCTAATTGTTACATTGATCCATCTTGGACCAGGCCAAGTTTGTATGTTTCATGCCTGAGGGATCCTTCTAGAAGCTGGAAATCACAGCAGAAGGCACTACTACTCCACTACTACTACAGTGATCTCCGCTGGCATCCTGGCACCATGCAAAGTGTTTTCTAATTGGACGAGGTGGAGATTGTGTTGCTACCACCCTGCCTTTCCACCTCGTCCAACTAGAGAAGGCTTTGAGTTCTCTTGTCTGAATGGATGAGGTGGAGATTGTGATGTTACCACCCTACCTTTCCACCTCATCCAACTAGAGAAGGCTTTGAGTTCTCTTCTCTGAATGGACGAGGTGGAGATTGTGATGTTACCACCCTGCCTTTCCACCTCGTCCAACTTGAGTTCTCTTCTCTGAATAGACGAGGTGGACATTGTGATGTTACCACCCTGCGTTTCCACCTCATCCAACTAGAGAAGACTTTGAGTTCTCTTCTCTGAATGGACGAGGTGGAGATTGTGATGTTACCACCCTGCCTTTCCACCTCGTCCAACTAGAGTTCTCTTCTCTGAATGGACGAGGTGGAGATTGTGATGTTACCACCCTGCGTTGCCACCTCGTCCAACTAGAGAAGGCTTTGAGTTCTCTTCTCTGAATGGACGAGGTGGAGATTGTGATGTTACCACCCTGCGTTTCCACCTTGTCTAACTAGAGAAGGCTTCGAGTTCTCTTCTCTGAATGGACGAAGTGGAGATTGTGATGTTACCACCCTGCCTTTCCACCTCGTCCAACTAGAGAAGGCTTTGATTTCTCTTCTCTGAATGGACGAGGTGGACATTGTGATGTTACCACCCTGCCTTTCCACCTCGTCCAACTAGAGAAGGTTTTGAGTTCTCTTCTCTGAATGGACGAGGTGGAGATTGTGATGTTACCACCCTGCCTTTCCACCTCGTCCAACTAGAGTTCTCTTCTCTGAATGGACGAGGTGGAGATTGTGATGTTACCACCCTGCCTTTCTACCTCGTCCAACTAGAGAAGGTTTCGAGTTCTCTTCTCTGAATGGACGAGGTGGAGATTGTGATGTTACCACCCTGCGTTTCCACCTCGTCCAACTAGAGAAGGCTTCGATTTCTCTTCTCTGAATGGACGAGGTGGACATTGTGATGTTACCACCCTGCCTTTCCACCTCGTCCAACTAGAGAAGGTTTTGAGTTCTCTTCTCTGAATGGACGAGGTGGAGATTGTGATGTTACCACCCTGCATTTCCACCTCGTCCAACTAGAGAAGGCTTCGAGTTCTCTTCTCTGAATGGACAAGGTGGACATTGTGATGTTACCACCCTGCCTTTCCACCTCGTCCAACTAGAGAAGACTTCGATTTCTCTTCTCTGAATGGACGAGGTGGACATTGTGATGTTACCACCCTGCCTTTCCACCTCGTCCAACTAGAGAAGGTTTTGAGTTCTCTTCTCTGAATGGACGAGGTGGAGATTGTGATGTTACCACCCTGCCTTTCCACCTCGTCCAACTAGAGAAGGCTTCGATTTCTCTTCTCTGAATGGACGAGGTGGAGATTGTGATGTTACCACCCTGCCTTTCCACCTCATCCAACTAGAGAAGGTTTTGAGTTCTCTTCTCTGAATGGACGAGGTGGAGATTGTGATGTTGCCACCCTGCGTTTCCACCTCGTCCAACTAGAGAAGGCTTCAAGTTCTCTTCTCTGAATGGACGAGGTGGAGATTGTGATGTTACCACCCTGCCTTCCACCTCGTCCAACTAGAGAAGGCTTCCAGTTTTCTTCTCTGAATGGACGAGGTGGACATTGTGATGTTACAACCCTGCCTTTCCACCTTGTCCAACTAGAGTTCTCTTCTCTGAATGGACAAGGTGGAGATTGTGACGTTACCACCCTGCATTTCCACCTCGTCCAACTAGAGAAGGCTTCGATTTCTCTTCTCTGAATGGACGAGGTGGAGATTGTGATGTTACCACCCTGCCTTTCCACCTCGTCCAACTAGAGAAGGCTTCGAGTTCTCTTCTCTGACTGGACGAGGTGGAAATTGTGATGTTACCACCCTGCCTTTCCACCTCGTCCAACTAGAGAAGGCTTTGAGTTCTCGTCTGAATGGACGAGGTGGAGATTGTGATGTTACCACCCTGCCTTTCCACCTCGTCCAACTAGAGTTCTCTTCTCTGAATGGACGAGGTGGAGATTGTGATGTTACCACCCTGCCTTTCCACCTCGTCCAACTAGAGAAGGCTTCGACTTCTCTTCTCTTCCATTCTATTCTATTCTGTTTTATTCTACTCATTTCTATTATATTGTTTTCTGGTTTTTTTTTCTATTCCATTCCTTTATTTTCTCTTCTATTGCTTTATTTTCTATTCGATCCTAAAGTGATACTAAACACAAAAATGTTTTTTTTACCTTAATGCGTTGCTTTTTTCTCCTTCACTGATATGCGCTAATGAGGATGCATGAATAGGCTGCACTGACTGACACTAATAGGTGGCACTGATGAGGAAGCACTGGTAGGTGGCACTGATGGGCATTGACAGGCATCACTGATGGGCACTGAAAGGCAGCACTGATACATGGCACTGAAATATGGGACTGATAGTCAGCACTGATAACACTGTTCAACAAATTTTTATTTTTTGCCAGTTTTGGAAACAAAAGGATCCATTTCTTAATGAATTTCACATTCTGAGTTCAAATATAACAATGAAATTTGTCAATTGGCTCTAGTTTTTCTGTAAACGGAAAGTTTTCTACTATAGGCGTAATGACTACATAATGCACAATAATTATATAGATAGATGTCTTTCCACAAATATAAAGCAAGTGATACTGACTACATAACAAAGCCTAAATGGCATAATATATTGCATAGGATTACCAAGAAAAATTATAGCCATAAGCTGAGTTGAATCATTTTAATACTTAGGATTCTCACTAGTTTTGTCTTCAGTTTGTGTCGGTTTTGCTTCTCTTGGCTTTTCTCTTGTATTCGAGGAAAGGGCTATCTCTTACAACTGCACGTGACGACACGCTTCAGGTTCTTCCTCACTTGACTCAACCACGAAGGATTCTGGTGCTTTAGGAATTGGTAGCCCCTCTCCATGAGGAACTGGACGTGTTGCCGATGGAATATTTGGATAGTGCACAGATAACTTTTTCTTCTTATTTAGCCCTTTTACAATTGGAGGCACCATACAAAAGTAACAATTACTAACATGATCTGTTGGCTCTCTCCAAATCATTGGCACAGCGAAAGGCATAGATGCCTTTTTTCCATTCAACCATTGCTCCAGTGCCGTCCCACAAGAATTGCAGCATATATGTGGTGCCCAGCTCTTGTCCTGGTCTCCTATCTTGCAGCCAAAATACAAGTTGTAGGCTTTCTTAATCATTCCTGTTATCCTCCTTTTTTGTGAGATAAAAGTTATTTCACCGCAGATATAGCAGAAATTATCTGCTTTATTCACACAAGTTCGAGGCATTACTGAGTAGCCTATATAAGCAGAAAACGAAATGTAAAGACGAACTACAATCAGCTACAGATACTGCAGCTTTTATGCAGTGAAGTGATGCAATTAAAGGCTAATATTGCATCATCTCAGTATACATGACATTTTCTATTGGTCACCAGTATCAATTGCGCAATATGCAGCTGAAGTTACATCATAATTTTGAATGGCTTACGTCATTAGATGGGTGAATATATCATGGAAACTAGAGCCAATCAACATTTTTTAGGGTCATTTTCATTTTCAGCACCCCAAAATTATGTAAGATTAGCTAATTTTATGCCCAAAACTTTTTACCTGTTGAACAGTGTAGGTGGCACTGATTGGCATTGATAGGTGGCACTGAAAGGCAGCTCAGATGGGTACTGATATGTGGCATTGATGTGCACTGGCACGAGGCACTGATGCGCACTGACACAATAGACACTGACAGGTGGCACTTCTGGGGTTACACTGATCATCAGGGCACACTGATCATCAGTGCTCTGATGATCAGTGTACATGTCCCCTCCACGGAAAGCCGATTACCGACTCTCCTCACCTCTCTTCTGTCAGCGTGACGGCTCGAGAGGAGAGAAATGCTGATAACCAGCATTTCCCTGTTACATGTGATCAGCTGTGATTAGACACAGCTGATCACATGACCAAGCCAACACCTTCGGCTCTTTCTGTGATTGGTGCTCCGCTGTGTCCGAGAAACACAGCGCACCGTCTCGTTGCGCGCTCCCTGAGCCATGCATGCGCGGTGAGAATGGGAGGACGTCATATGACATCCTCCCTGAATGAGAGAACCACCTTGCGTCCGTCATATTACTATATGGCGGGTGGAAGGTGGTTAATAATTGTAATTGTTTATTAGTTCCTAATACAATACAAAACATTGTACAAGTCTTAAATGGCAACTATTACCTTTATAATTTATATTTTTAAACTATACTTTATTTTATTTTTTTTTTTTTGTCGCTTCTTAGTTCTCTGTACACCTATCTTCATGAAGTGATTAAAACACGTTGATGTTGATTTTTTGTTTTTTTTACTGCTGTAATTATCTTTTGCAGTAATCCCCTTAAGGTATTTTCTTTGATTGCTTTAACTACGGGCACCTCTGCTGACCTCACCTCCAGCTTTCCTTGTGGGGAAAAATGTTCTGACCCCGAGGAGACAACAACCTTCACTTCCCCATTGGCTCTAATGCATGACCCAGGAGAGGGCTGAGAGGGCAGAATGATATTGAACATCAAAAGCAAAAACACAATAAGCATCATAAACAATACAATGTGACACAAATACATTTATTTAAATTAGATTGTTAAGGCCACAGCTAGAAATGTGAACAACAGAAACATTTGTTTTGTTTCAGATTTGTTTGTTAAGTTAACAGAGTTAATAAAGTTAATATGTTTTTGTTTTGTCGCATTCGTTGTGTTAGAATAATTCGTTTTTGGAATTTGTTCTGTATATTCGGATTCATTTCATATATTCGTTATTTTTAAATCTATTAGAAATTTAAATTTGAGATTCAAATTTCTAAATTTTAATTTCAGAAGATGGCTACATTCATTTTCTTCTCTTTTTTTGTTTTCTGTTCTTTTCTTCTCTTTTCTTTTAATTTCTTCTCTTTTTTCCTCTTTTTTTCTTTTCTGTTCTTTTCTTCTCTTTTTTCTTCTCTGTTCTTTTCTTCTCTTTTTTCTTTTCTGTTCTTTTCTTCTCTTTTTTCTTTTCTGTTCTTTTCTTCTCTTTTTTCTTTTCTGTTCTTTTCTTCTCTTTTTTCTTTTCTGTTCTTTTCTTCTCTTTTTTCTTTTCTGTTCTTTTCTTCTCTTTTTTCTTTTCTTTTAATTTCTTCTCTTTTCTGTTCTTTTCTTTTAATTTCTTCTCTTTTCTGTTCTTTTCTTTTAATTTCTTCTCTTTTCTGTTCTTTTCTTTTTTCTGTTCTTTTCTTCTCTTTTTCTTTTCTTCTCTGTTCTTTTCTTCTCTTTTCTTCTCTGTTCTTTTCTTCTCATTTTTCTTTTCTTTTAATTTCTTCTCTTTTCTGTTCTTTTCTTTTAATTTCTTCTCTTTTCTGTTCTTTTCTTTTAATTTCTTCTCTTTTCTGTTCTTTTCTTTTTTCTGTTCTTTTCTTTTTTCTGTTCTTTTCTTTTTTCTGTTCTTTTCTTCTCTTTTTCCTTTTCTTCTCTTTTTCCTTTTCTTCTCTACTCTTTTCTTCGCTTTTTTTCTTTTCTTTTCTCTTTTCTTTTCTTCCTTTATTTCTTTTCTTCTTGTTTCTTTTCTTTATTCTTTTCTTTGCGTTTCTTCTCTTTTTTCTTTTCTTCTCTTTTTTCTTTTCTTCTTTTATTTTCTCTTCTATTTTTTCTTTTCTTCTCTTTTCTTCTCTTTTCTTCTCTTTTTTCTTTTCTTTTCTTCTCTTATTTCTTCTCTTTTTTCTTTTCTTTTCTTCTCTTTTTTCTTTTCTTCTTGTTTCTTTTCTTTTTTCTTTTCTTCTGTTTTTCTTTTCTTCTCTTTTTTCTTTTCTTCTCTTTTCTTCTCTTTTTTTCCTTTTCTTCTCTACTCTTTTCTTCTCTTTATTCTTTTCTTTTATTATTTTCTTCTCTTTTCTTTCCTGTTTTATTCTATTCCATTGTATTCTATTCTGTTTTCTTCTGTTGTATTATTTTTATATTGTATAAAATGTTGATGTTGATTTTTTTTTTCACTGCTGTAATTATCTTTTGCAGTAATCCCCTTAAGGTATTTTCTTTGATTGCTTTAACTACGGGCACCTCTGCTGACCTCACCTCCAGCTTTCCTTGTGGGGAAAAATGTTCTGACCCCGAGGAGACAACAACCTTCACTTCCCCATTGGCTCTAATGCATGACCCAGGAGAGGGCTGAGAGGGCAGAATGATATTGAACATCAAAAGCAAAAACACAATAAGCATCATAAAAAATACAATGTGACACAAATGCATTTTTTTTTTATTAGATTGTTAAGGCCACAGCTAGAAACGTGAACAACAGAAACATTTGTTTTGTTTCAGATTTGTTTGTTAAGTTAACAGAGTTAATAAAGTTAATATGTTTTTGTTTTGTCGCATTCGTTGTGTTAGAATAATTCGTTTTTGGAATTTGTTCTGTATATTCGGATTCATTTCATATATTCGTTATTTTTAAATCTATTAGAAATTTAAATTTGAGATTCAAATTTCTAAATTTTAATTTCAGAAGATGGCTACATTCATTTTCTTCTCTTTTTTTTGTTTTCTGTTCTTTTCTTCTCTTTTCTTTTAATTTCTTCTCTTTTTTCCTTTCTGTTCTTTTCTTCTCTTTTTTCTTTTCTGTTCTTTTCTTCTCTTTTTTCTTTTCTGTTCTTTTCTTCTCTTTTTTCTTTTCTGTTCTTTTCTTCTCTTTTTTCTTTTCTGTTCTTTTCTTCTCTTTTTTCTTTTCTGTTCTTTTCTTCTCTTTTTTCTTTTCTGTTCTTTTCTTCTCTTTTTTCTTTTCTGTTCTTTTCTTCTCTTTTCTTCTCTGTTCTTTTCTTCTCTTTTCTTCTCTGTTCTTTTCTTCTCTTTTTTCTTTTCTTTTAATTTCTTCTCTTTTTTCTTTTCTTTTAATTTCTTCTCTTTTTTCTGTTCTTTTAATTTCTTCTCTTTTCTGTTCTTTTAATTTCTTCTCTTTTCTGTTCTTTTAATTTCTTCTCTTTTCTGTTCTTTTAATTTCTTCTCTTTTTTCTTTTCTTTTAATTTCTTCTCTTTTTTCTTTTCTTTTAATTTCTTCTCTTTTTACTTTTCTTTTAATTTCTTCTCTTTTCTGTTCTTTTCTTTTAATTTCTTCTCTTTTCTGTTCTTTTCTTTTAATTTCTTCTCTTTTCTGTTCTTTTCTTTTAATTTCTTCTCTTTTCTGTTCTTTTCTTTTAATTTCTTCTCTTTTCTGTTCTTTTCTTTTAATTTCTTCTCTTTTCTGTTCTTTTCTTTTAATTTCTTCTCTTTTCTGTTCTTTTCTTTTAATTTCTTCTCTTTTCTGTTCTTTTCTTTTTTCTGTTCTTTTCTTCTCTTTTTCCTTTTCTTCTCTTTTTCCTTTTCTTCTCTTTTTCCTTTTCTTCTCTTTTTCCTTTTCTTCTCTTTTTCCTTTTCTTCTCTTTTTCCTTTTCTTCTCTTTTTCCTTTTCTTCTCTTTGTTCTTTTCTTCTCTACTCTTTTCTTCTCTTTTTTTCTTTTCTTTTCTCTTTTCTTTTCTTCCTTTATTTCTTTTCTTCTTGTTTCTTTTCTTTATTCTTTTCTTTGCGTTTCTTCTCTTTTTTCTTTTCTTCTTTTCTTTTCTCTTCTATTTTTTCTTTTCTTTTCTTCTCTTTTTTCTTTTCTTCTTGTTTCTTTTCTTTTTTCTTTTCTTCTGTTTTTCTTTTCTTCTCTTTTTTCTTTTCTTCTCTTTTCTTCTCTTTTTTTCCTTTTCTTTTCTTCTCTACTCTTTACTTTTCTTCTCTTTATTCTTTTCTTTTTTTATTTTCTTCTCTTTTCTTTCCTGTTTTATTCTATTCCATTGTATTCTATTCTGTTTTCTTATGTTCTATTATTTTTATATTGTATAAAATGTTGATGTTGATTTTTTTTTTCACTGCTGTAATTATCTTTTGCAGTAATCCCCTTAAGGTATTTTCTTTGATTGCTTTAACTACGGGCACCTCTGCTGACCTCACCTCCAGTTTTCCTTGTGGGGAAAAATGTTCTGACCCCGAGGAGACAACAACCTTCACTTCCCCATTGGCTCTAATGCATGACCCAGGAGAGGGCTGAGAGGGCAGAATGATATTGAACATCAAAAGCAAAAACACAATAAACATCATAAACAATACAATGTGACACACATTTTTTTTTATTAAGGCCACAGCTAGAAATGTGCACAACAGAAACATTTGTTTTGTTTCAGATTTGTTTGCCAAGTTAATAGAGTTAATAAAGTTAATATGTTTTTGTTTTGTCGCATTCGTTATGTTAGAATGATTAGTTTTTGGAATTTGTTCTGTATATTCGGATTCATTTCATATATTTGTTATTTTTAAATCTATTAGAAATTTAAATTTGAGATTCAAATTTCTAAATTTTAATTTCAGAAGATGGCTACATTCATTTTCTTTTCGCTTTTCTTTTTCTTTGTTCTTTTATTTGTTCTTTTCTTTGTTCTTTTCTTTGTTCTTTTCTACTCTTTTCTTCTCTTTTTTTCTTTTCTTTTAATTTCTTTTCTCTTTTCTTTTCTTCTTATTTCTTTTCTTCTTGTTTCTTTTCTTTTTCTTTTCTTCTCTTTTTCTTTTCTTTTCTTCTCTTTTTTCTTTTCTTTTCTTTTCTTCTCTTTTTTCTTGTCTTTTCTTCTCTTTTTTCTTTCTTCTTTTCTCTTTTATTTCTTCTTTTCTCTTTTATCTTTTCTTCTTTTCTTTTCGCTTTTATTTTTTCTTTTCTTCTCTTTTTTCTTTTCTTTTCTTCTTGTTTCTTTTCTTTTTTTATTTTCTTCTCTTTTCTTTCCTGTTTTATTCTATTCCATTTTATTTTATTCTGTTTCCTTCTGTTCTATTATTTTTATATTGTATAAAACGTTGATGTTGATTTTTTTTTTTTTTACTGCTGTAATTATCTTTTGCACTAATCCCCTTAAGGTATTTTCTTTGATTGCTTTAACTACGGGCACCTCTGCTGACCTCACCTCCAGCTTTCCTTGTGGGGAAAAATGTTCTGACCCCGAGGAGACAACAACCTTCACTTCCCCATTGGCTCTAATGCATGACCCAGGAGAGGGCTGAGAGGGCAGAATGATATTGAACATCAAAAGCAAAAACACAATAAGCATCATAAACAATACAATGTGACACAAATTATTATTTTTTTATTAGATTGTTAAGGCCACAGCTAGAAACGTGAACAACAGAAACATTTGTTTTGTTTCAGATTTGTTTGCCAAGTTAACAGAGTTAATAAAGTTAATATGTTTTTGTTTTGTCGCATTCGTTATGTTAGAATGATTTGTTTTTGGAATTTGTTCTGTATATTCGGATTCATTTCATATATTCGTTATTTTTAAATCTATTTGAGATTCAAATTTCAAAATTTTAATTTCAGAAGATGGCTACGTTGATTTTCTTCTCTTTTTTATTTTCGTTTCTTTTTTCTGTTCTTTTCTTCTCTTTTTCCTTTTTTCCTTTTCTTTTCTTCTCTTTGTTCTTCTCTTCTCTTTTTTCTTTTCTTCGCTTTGTTCTTTTCTTTTCTTCTCTTTTTTCTTTTCTTTTTTTTCTTTTCTACTCTTTTCTTCTCTTTTTTCTTTTCTTTTAATTTCTTCTCTTTTTTCTTTTCTCTTCTCTTTTCTTTTCTTCTCTTTTTTCTTTTCTTTTAATTTCTTCTCTTTTTTCTTTTCTTTTCTTCTCTTATTTCTTTTCTTCTCTTTTTTCTTTTCTTCTCTTTTTTCTTTTCTTCTCTTTTTTCTTTTCTACTCTTTTCTTCTCTTTTTTCTTTTCTTTTAATTTCTTCTCTTTTTCTTTTCTTTTCTCTTTTCTTTTCTTCTCTTTTTTCTTTTCTTCTCTTATTTCTTTTCTTCTCTTTTTTCTTTTCTTTTCTTTTCTTCTCTTATTTCTTTTCTTTTCTTCTTGTTTCTTTTCTTTTTTTCTTTTCTTTTCTTCTCTTTTTTCTTTTCTTCTCTTTTTCTTTTCTTTTTTCTTTTCTTCTCTTTTTTCTTTTCTTTTCTTCTTCTTTCTTTTCTTTTTTCCTGTTTTTCTTTTCTTCTCTTTTTTCTTTTCTTTTCTTCTCTTTTTCTTTTCTTCTTTTCTTCTCTACTCTTTTCTTTTCTTCTCTTTATTCTTTTCTTTTTTATTTTCTTCTCTTTTCTTTCCTGTTTTATTCTATTCCATTTTATTCTATTCTGTTTTCTTCTGTTCTATTATTTTTATATTGTATAAAATGTTGATTTTTTTTTTACTGCTGTAATTATCTTTTGCACTAATCCCCTTAAGGTATTTTCTTTGATTGCTTTAACTACTGGCACCACTGCTGACCTCACCTCCAGCTTTCCTTGTGGGGAAAAATGTTCTGACCCCGAGGAGACAACAACCTTCACTTCCCCATTGGCTCTAATGCATGACCCAGGAGAGGGCTGAGAGGGCAGAATGATATTGAACATCAAAAGCAAAAACACAATAAGCATCATAAAAAATACAATGTGACACAAATACATTTTTTTAAATTAGATTTTTATTAGATTGTTAAGGCCACAACTAGAAATGTGAACAACAGAAACATTTGTTTTGTTTCAGATTTGTTCGCCAAGTTAATAAAGTTAATATGTGTTTGTTTTGTTGCATTCGTTATGTTAGAATGATTCATTTTTGGAATTTGTTCTGTATATTCGGATTCATTTCGTATATTTGTTATTTTTAAATCTATTAGAAATTCAAATTTCAAAATTTAAATTTCAGAAGATGGCTACGTTCATTTTGTTCTTTTCTTTTCTTCTCTTTTTTCTTGTCTTTTCTTCTCTTTTTTCTTTTCTTCTCTTTTTCTTTTATGTCCTTTTTTTTTCTTTTCTTCTCTTATTTCTTTTCTTCTCTTTTTTCTTTTTTTCTCTTTTTTCTTTTCTTTTTTTTTCTTTTCCTTTCTTTTTAATTTTCTTCTCTTTTTTCTTTTCTTTTTTCTTTTCCTCTCTTTTTTCCTTTTCTTTTTTTTCTTCTCTCCTTTGTTCTTTTCTTCTCTTTTTTCTTTTCTTCTCTTCTCTTTTTTCTTTTCTTCTGTTTTCTTTTCTTCTCTTTATTCTTTTCTTTTCTTCTCTTTTCTTTTTTCTTTTCTTCTCTTTTCTTTCCTGTTTTACTCTATTCCATTCTATTCTATTCTGTTTTCTTCTGTTCTATTATTTTTATATTGTATTCTGTTTTATTCTATTCTTTTCATTTCTATTCTGTTCTGCTCTATTCTATTTTATTCTATTCAGCAGTCCAAGTAGTAATCATCATCTTATTTCACTTTTATACTTTACTGTATTTATTGCATATGTTTCCAATTAAAATTTGGATAATTTGCCTTGTTATAGTTTATTTTGGAATCGTTGAAGTTTGTTATTCAGAAATTTGGATACATCCAAATCTTTGACTACCAAATATTTCTCCTGAATTTTGATTCGTAACAAAACAAATTGCACATGTCTAGCCACAGCTTTTTTGACATATCAACATGTAAGGGGGATTCTCATTGGCTGTATGTTGGTGCCTACTGCTAAAGTCTTCATCCCGCTTCTACTTGGGTTGGACAACAACCCACTGCTGGTAGTGTGGTAGTCTTCCCCATAATGTGCCCAACTCCCTGCTACAGTCCTTTCCACAATATTCCTGGCCATTAGCCTTTAAATTCACATGAAAGAGCCATCCTCACAAATATTTTAATTCTGCACTTGAAAGATGACCGTGATACATCACATCGCATAGACATACTGTCCGATGTTGCTTGGCATACTTCAATCACATATTGTGGACGGGCTGCTGCAGTCAAATGTGAAAGTCACACATCACACATCACTGTTAAGCCATCTTCCCTTTATATTCCTCTCCTCAAGAGCACCACTTCACCCCACCATTGGGTTGGACTCCAGCTCCCTAATGTCATTCTCCCATGCCCAGGGTCCCATACTCCCATTAGTACTCACTCAAAGGGCTATGACTTGCCTTTTTAGGTCTCATGCATCCGGCTCAGGACTCCCTTCAAGTCATTTCAGAGACAGGACTGTTTCAACTGCACCTCCAGATCTGCCCAGGTGTGCCTAGGCATCATTGGAAGTTCCAGGGGCATTAATCAAATCCCCAGGCAACACTGGCCTGACTTAAAAGGTCTTTTGCATTTCTGCTCCCAGTCCAGTTAGATTAAGTTCCAAGTCTAGTTAGTCCACGTTCCCAGTCCAGTTAGGCCAAGTTCCAAGTCCAGTTAGGCCAAGTTCCAAGTCTAGTTAGACCACGTTCCCAGTCCAGTTAGGCCAAGTTCCAAGTCCAGTTAGTCCAAGTTCCAAGTCTAGTTAGACCACATTCCCAGTCAAGTTAGACCACGTTCCCAGTCAAGTTAGACCACGTTCCCAGTCAAGTTAGACCACGTTCCAAGTCTAGTTAGACCACGTTCCAAGTCTTGTTAGACCATGTTCCAAGTCCAGTTAGTCCACGTTCCCAGTCCAGTTAGGCCAAGTTCCCAGTCCAGTTAGGCCAAGTTCCCAGTCTAGTTAGACCATGTTCCAAGTCTCGTTAGACCATGTTCCAATTCCAGTTAGACCACGTTCCCAGTCTAGTTAGACCACGTTCCAAGTCTAGTTAGACCACGTTCCCAGTCCAGTTAGACCACGTTCCAAGTCTAGTTAGACCATGTTCCATGTCTAGTTAGACCATGTTCCAAGTCTAGTTAGACCACGTTCCCAGTCCAGTTAGACCATGTTCCAAGTCCAGTTAGACCACGTTCCCAGTCTAAATGGACCATGTTCCAAGTCCAGTTAGACCATGTTCCCAGTCCAGTTAGACCACGTTTCCAGTCCAGTTAGACCATGTTCCCAGTCCAGTTAGACCACATTCCCAGTCCAGTTAAATCATGTTCCAAGTCCAGTTAGACCACGTTCCCAGTCCAGTTAGACCACGTTCCCAGTCCAGTTAGACCACGTTCCCAGTCCAGTTAGACCATGTTTAGAGAGACAGGAAAACAACTCTTCTGAGTATTGGACTGTCTCTCCCTTGGCACGGCCTTGGCTGTGCTGACTACCTCTGCATAGATATGGCATGTTTGGCTCCCATACACCGACTGCCTAGAACTCCTCCCATCCTAGTTTTTATATGGGCAATGACTACACCCCTGATCACTAGAGGAAAGCCTTGTCTAAAAGGGGACCTAACACCCACTTACATAATCCCCTATTACCACACTATTCTGGGACAGAGCCACCTAGTGGCAGACTAGCTAACTGCACCTGCTTACACCAACAACAACGTAATTGGGATGACAATTCTTCAAAAATGTAATGCAACCATTAAATCCAGGTCCTTGACCATGTTCCATTGCAAACCCGTACCGGCCACCCGCCAGCTCGGTGGGTACACACCAGTAAATTTACACCATTGCACACCTAGAATAAACTTTAGTAAATCATTTCTTCATAAACACCACATAATCATACATATTTGGGACCATTAAAGGCAGCACAGTGGCTCAATGGTTAGCACTTCAGCCTGGCAGTACAAGGGTTGTTGGTTCAAATCCCAACCATGGCACCACCTGCCGGGAGTTTGCATGCTCTCTCTGTGCCTGCGTAGGTTACCTCCCACACTCCCAAGACATCCTGGTAGGTAAATTGGCCCTAGTACATGTATGTATGAATGTGAGTTAGGGACCTAAGATTGTACGCCCCTTGAGGGTTAGGGACCTTAGATTGTACGCCCCTTGAGGGTTAGGGACCTTAGATTGTACGCCCCTTGAGGGTTAGGGACCTTAGATTGTACGCCCCTTGAGGGTTAGGGTCCTTAGATTGTACGCCCCTTGAGGGTTAGGGACCTTAGATTGTACGCCCCTTGAGGGTTAGGGACCTTAGATTGTACGCCCCTTGAGGGTGAGGGACCTTAGACTGTATGCCCCTTGAGGGTTAGGGACCTTAGATTGTACGCCCCTTGAGGGTTAGGGACCTTAGATTGTACGCCCCTTGAGGGTTAGGGACCTTAGATTGTACGCCCCTTGAGGGTTAGGGACCTTAGATTGTACGCCCCTTGAGGGTTAGGGACCTTAGATTGTACGCCCCTTGAGGGTTAGGGACCTTAGATTGTACGCCCATTGAGGGTTAGGGACTGATGTGAATGTACAATATATATGTAAAGTGCGGCATAAATTGAAGGTGCTATATAAGTACCTGAAATAAATAATAAAATAAATGACCTCTCCAAACATTACCAATGATCTTACTTTTTTGGCACCATCAAAGACCTGCCGTTGTGGTGACAAAAGTACAACACGCCCTACAAGTCCCGCCTTCTCTTCCCATATCTTGTGTTGCTCAGATACAGTTTTACGCAGGGGTGGACTGACCATTTGGAAACTCGGACACTGCCTGAGGGCCCGGGGTCAGTAGGGGGCCCCATGAGATGCCCCTGGTACCTTTTTCATAGGCTTTTTTTGAGTTTGGGCAAGGACACAGGGACCCCATGATCCCCTATTGCCCAGGGGCCCCATGAGTTGTCAGTCCGCCCCTGGTTTCGTGTTAAATGTATCTCCAAATATAAAATCTTTGTCCGCATCTCATTATTCACCTGATATACCCCCTTGCCTCCGTGTACAAGCAAGTTCCGTTCTTCTAGTTGATATATCCCCAACAGGTAAACCTTTGCTCTCTTTACATCCAGCTCCTGGGGTTCTTTATGAATTTGAAATTAATTGAGTAATTGAATAGGAAGATGAAGAAATGAATAATTAACAATAATTTTTATCGTCTTTCTAGCCTTGATTATTTCATCCGGCTATATACATATTTTTTTAATTGCTTATACATTCATTCCTATCCTACTTATTTATAATAATGAAACAATGAATAAATTAACCGTGAGTTTATTTCATGAAAAATCAATTATAGGTTCTAATCACATAATCACTGTTTCCATAAGAATTAAATTTTCATTAGAGTGTTATTTCAGTTATCATGTAGAAGAGTTTGAAAAAAAAAAAAAAGAAAAAAACAATCATGTGGGATAAGATACTATCAGGGAATACAACTATCATGGGTGTATGTTGTATTTTAAAAAAAAAAAAATCTATCTTATATTTATTTTAATTTAATTTGTATTTATTTATGAATGTATATATGTATGTATTTATGAATTCATTCTTTAATACAATTCCGGTACAATTTTATCCAATTTATTAATTTTAAATTTCTTCTTTTTTTTTTTCTTTTCCAAAAACATATTTTATTGAGAAAAGAGGCACAATGATAACATATACAGGTTATTTTCTAAATTTCAAATGACAACTATCATCTTTAACTTTTTTTTTTAAACTATACTGTATATATACAGTGACTGATGTGAATGTACAATATATATGTAAATTGACGCCGCTATATAAGTACCTAAAATAAATAAAATACATAACATAAATTTTGGTTTTATTCTTTATCATTTATTCATTTCTCTTTAGACCTATCCTTATGAAGTCATCACAGTACATAAATCTAACAGCACCCAAACTACCTATACCAATTACTACCACACCCTAAAAGAAAAGTCAAGGTCCAACCTTTTCCCAGAGGTTATGTTACTCCATGTGCTGGCATCCATCTTGGATTTCTGCTGAGCATGGTGGGAATCCTTTATGCCTTCAGGTCTCTGAGGTCCATCCCCCAGAGGGGTGTGGCTGATGACATATAAGCCTGTGGCCCGCACATGCTCTTTGCACTTGTGTCTTGTGTCTTTGTGTTGCTATTACTCTGTTCTGACTCTCGTGACTCTCCTGGAATCTGACTCGGCTTGTGACTCGACTATTCTTTGTGTTCTCCTTTGATCTGACCCTCTGTTGCTGAACCCGGCCCGTGACCTGTGATTCTCGTCTGCTGTCCTGTACCATTTTGTCCCATTGTTGCCGACCCGGACTGCCTGACTACTCTATTGTCTTTTCCACCAGCTACACGCCATTGGTGGCGGCTATTACCGCAACTGAGGTGTCTCGGGGGCCGCGACCTGGTTCCTGGCTGCGTCAAATCCATCCCCACCATCAGGGGCCCTGGTGAAGGGCAGCCTGGGACTTAGACCCCGCGCCCTGAGGGACTTTGGTCTGTGGGTGGTGGTTGTCGTCAGCCAGTGCGTTACATTGTTTAGGCCTGCCTGTCTGTTCCTCAGCTCCTGCCCTGACAGTCAATCACTTCCACCCTTGAAAGTAAATGTAAAAAATAAAACCTTTTCTCATACAATTGACGTATATCAAAAACCAATCATGAGTGTCCAAAATGTCCTCAATCACAATATATTCAAAAAAATACAGTTGCAAGAAAAAGTATGTGAACCCCTTGGGATTACGTGGAGTTTTGCATGAATTGGGCATAAAATGTGCTCTGAACGTCATCTAAGTCACAACAATAGAAGAACACAGTCTGCTGAACATAATACTACACAAACATTAGATGTTGCCATGGTTTAATTGCACATAACATGTAAACATTCACAGTGCAGGGAGGAAAAAGTATGTGAGGCCCTAGCTTAATGACTTCTCCCAGAGCTAATTGGAGCCAGGAGTGAGCCCAACTTGACTCCAATCAGTGTGATGATATTGGATGTGTTGCTGACAGCTGTCCTGCCCTTAAAAAACACACACCTGTTTTGGGTTTACTGGTTTCAAGAAGCACTGTCTGATGTGAACCATGCCTCGCAGAAAAGAGCTCTCAGAAGACCTACCATCAAGAATTGTTGACTTGCATGAAGCTGGAAAGGGTTACAAAAGTATCTCCAAAAGCCTTGATATTCATGTGTCCACGGTAAGACAGACTGTCTACAAATGGAGAAAGTTTAGCACTGTTGCTACTCTCCCTAGGCGTTGTCGTCCTGTAAAAATCACTGCAAGAGCACAGCGCAGAATGCTGCATGAGGTAAAGAAGAATCCCAGAGTGTCAGCTAAAGACCTACAGAAATCTCTGGCACATGCTAACATTTTTGTTGACACATCTACAATAAGGAAAACATGAAACAAGAATGGAGTACATGGGAGGACACCACGGAGGAAGCCATTGCTGTCCAAAAAGAATATTGCAGCACGTTTGAAGTTTGCAAAAGAGCACCTGGATGTTCCACAGCACTACTGGCAAAATATACTGTGGACAGATGAAACCAAGATTGAGTTGTTTGGGAAGAACACACAACACTATGTGTGGAGAAAAAAAGGCGCAGCACACCAACATCAAAACCTCATCCCCACTGTGAAACATGGCGGAGGGAGCATCATGGTTTGGGGCTGCTTTGCTGCCTCAGGGCCTGGACAGATTGTTGTCATTGATGGGAAAATGAATTCCAGAGTTTATCAAGACATTTTGCAGGAAAACGTACGACCATCTGTCCGCCAACTGAAGCTCCGCAGAGGATGGGTGATGCAACAGGACAATGACCCAAAGCATACAAGTAATTCAACAAAACAATGGCTGCAACAGCACAGAATACGCCTTCTGGAGTGGCCCAGTCAGAGTCCTGACCTAAACCCGATTGAAATGCTGTGGCATGACCTTAAGAGAGCGATTCACACCAGACATCCCAAGAATATTGCTACACTGAAACAGTTTTGTGAAGAGGAGTGGTCCAAAATGACTCCAGATCGTTGTGCAGGTCTGATCTGCAACTACAGGAAACGTTTGGTTGAGGTTATTGCTGCCAAAGGAGGGTCAACCAGTTATTAAGTCCAAAGGTTCACATACTTTTTCCTCCCCGCACTGTGAATGTTTACATGTTATGTGCAATTAAACCATGGCAACATCTAATGTTTGTGTAGTATTATGTTCAGCAGACTGTGTGCTTCTATTGTTGTGACTTAGATGACGTTCAGAGCACATTTTATGCCCAATTCATGCAAAACTCCACGTAATCCCAAGGGGTTCACATACTTTTTCTTGCAATTGTATAAAGATTCAGTCTCCATAGAATAAAGTTTTTCCTTCCTCCAAAATAAATGTATCTCTTTTTTTTATTTCACGTGTGTTTGCACATGTTATGCAGTTTTTGCATGATTCACGATTAGTGGCACGTCAATTATTTTATAAAAGGTAATACACTATTTTGAGTTTATTTTTTTTGAGGTGCAAGAAAATCTGGATACATCACGGGGAATAAAGAGATACATTTATTTTGGAGGACGGAAAATCTTTATTATACGGAGACTGAATCTATATATTTTTTGGAATATATTGTGATTGAGGACATTTTGGACACTCATGATTGGATATTGATATACATCACAGTGCAACCAAAAAAATGAAAAGCACCCCCTGTGCTCGTAAGCGAATGCACATGTAGGTCCCACACGCATATGTAAATGGTGATCGCACCAGGTAGGTGAAGCATCACCACAAATTTTGGCGGAAGATCAATAATTCTAACACTATATCTCACATTTAATGTGGTTCTAAAAGCAAACAGTTGTTCTACCTTAATTCATTCTCTGCATTAAGATACATAAACTTTTCAATAGTAGCTGACCCCCCCACCAACACTTACCTGACTCCATTCTTGATCCAGTGCTGTCCTATGTGCTGCTGCTCTTCTCCTCTCACCCCTTTCTCACAGGCCATTGGCTCCAACTTCTGTCAGTCATATACTGTGAGCAGAGAGCAGAGGGCGGGGCTGAGCTGTGTTTTGAGTGAGTGGCAGAACTACCAGGGTCACAAGGGTTGCACTTGAGACCTTGCCCTGGTGTTCTGCCACTGTGGAGAGGGCCCCAGGCAGTGTTGACAGTAGATGGCAGAAAAGTGCCCTACTGTTCTCCTGGAGTTTCTTGATCCCCCTGCACGCCCCCTCCTTGCGCACCTGGCCAGTAGACCACCCCCCCCACCAGCCAAACACAGACAATTATTAATCAACCGGCTCTGGAACTGCACGTGGGCTGTTCCGGAGTCAGCCAATTAGCAATCGGCTGAGTTCGGCTTGGTTTTAGCATTTGGCTGTAGCTCAGCAGAGACTGGATTGAACAGAGGGTAGTGGGCCGCTGGTCAGGTGAATGGGGACATTGGCCAGCTTTGCACTGCACATGCTCAGTTCCGGAGCCAGACGATTAGTAATTGGCTGAGTTCGGCTTGGTCTTAGTGCAGATAGGTTTGAAGGGTGGGGGAAAGGGGGGTGCAGGTCAGGTGTCTGATGTCATCTTCACAGCAAATTTTAAAGCATCTGGAATGAGGACCAAAGCCTTCAGGCAATTACAGGTCAGTGTGTGACACAGTCAGTAACTCTATTGGGTGTCACTGATGTAAGGGATGAGTGAAGACCAGGGGCGGATTGACAACTCATGGGGCCCCCGGGCAATAGGGGATCATGGGGCCCCTGTGTCCTTGCCCAAACTCAAAAAAGCCTATAAAAAAGGTACCAGGGGCATCTCATGGGGCCCCCTACTAACCCCGGGCCCTCGGGCAGTGCCCGAGTTTCCAAATGGTCAGTCCACCCCTGGTGAAGACCCCAAGGTAAGGGGGGACACTGATATAAAGGTCCCTCCTTATATTAGTGTCCTCACTCCCCTTTTACATCAGTAAACCCCTTTACCTTAGTGTATTCACTCTGCAGGCTCTGGTGTAAAGGGGAACTCTGCAGACTCTGGTGTAAAGGGGAACTCTGGCATAAGAGGTTCTCTTGTCCCCCGATCACCCTCCTTACATCAGATTTCTCATCATTCCCCTTATATCAAAGTAAACAAAGTTCACCCTTAAGGTGCAAGGGGAACTCTGCAGACTCTGAAGGATGAGCTTGGCAAACTCTGATGTAAGGAGGGGGGCTCTGGTGACCATAGAACCTCTTACACCAGAGTAAACCTTTACATCAGAGTCTGCAGAGTTCCCCTTCACATCAGGGTCCGCAGAGTACCCTTTACATCAGTACTGATGTACTGTAATGGGGGCTTTGGGAGCATTGGGAACTCTGTAAAGGGGGATTATAACATAAGGGCAGGAAGGGAGACTACTGCAGAACATGTGAAAGAGCCCCAGGCTTGGGTTGGGGGGGGGGCCTTCTTTGTTTTTTGGATCTGGGCCCTGAAGATTCTAGTTACACCTCTGATATGAGTATCTCTAAATACTCCTAGATTGTAAGCTCCCAGGATCAGGGCCCTCCTATCCCTCTTGTATTGAACTGTATTGTTGCTGTATTGTCTCCCGTTATATTGTAAAGCGCTGAGCAAACTGTTGGCGCCATAAATCCTGTATAATAATAATATATAAATCCTGTATAATAATAATAATAATAATAATATATAAATCCTGTATAATAATAATATATAAATCCTGTATAATAATAATAATATATAAATCCTGTATAATAATAATAATAATAATAATAATAATAATATATAAATCCTGTATAATAATAATAATAATATATAAATCCTGTATAATAATAATAATAATAATAATATTATAAATCCTGTATAATAATAATAATAATATTATAAATCCTGTATAATAATAATAATAATAATAATATAAATCCTGTATAATAATAATAATAATATTATAAATCCTGTATAATAATAATAATAATAATAATATAAATCCTGTATAATAATAATAATAATACTAATAATATATAAATCCTGTATAATAATAATATACAAATCCTGCATAATAATAATAATAATAATAATATATAAATCCTGTATAATAATAATAATAATAATAATATAAATCCTGTATAATAATAATATATAAATCCTGTATAATAATAATAATAATAAATAATAATAATAATAATAATAATATATAAATCCTGTATAATAATAATATATAAATCCTGTATAATAATAATAATAATAATAATATTATAAATCCTGTATAATAATAATAATAATATATAAATCCTGTATAATAATAATAATAATAATAATAATATTATAAATCCTGTATAATAATAATAATAATAATATATAAATCCTGTATAATAATAATAATAATAATAATAATAATAATAATATAAATCCTGTATAATAATAATAATAATAATACTAATAATATATAAATCCTGTATAATAATAATATACAAATCCTGCATAATAATAATAATAATAATATATAAATCCTGTATAATAATAATAATAATAATATAAATCCTGTATAATAATAATATATAAATCCTGTATAATAATAATAATAATAAATAATAATAATAATAATATATAAATCCTGTATAATAATAATATATAAATCCTGTATAATAATAATAATAATAATAATAATAATAATAATAATAATATATAAATCCTGTATAATAATAATAATAATAATATAAATCCTGTATAATAATAATAATAATACTACACATAGCCCAGCTCAGGATCGAGCCCGCACATCTGCCCCCCCCCCCCCCAGCAAGCAGCTTGCTATGGTGGCAGATGGAAAACAGGAGTAGACAGCGCTGGTGGGGGCCCCTAGAAAGGGAGGACTGGGGCCACACTAAACAATACCATTGCACAGAGCAGGTAAGAATAACATGTTTGGTGTTACAAAAAAGGTAATCTTTGCAATCATTTTAACTCTAACTTGACAACCTGTGAAGTCTTTTTTAATGTCACCTTTGGAGATATTTAGATACTGTAGTTTGTCACCATTTCACGGCTGCATGCAATTTTGAGTCTTTACATGTTTGGTATCCATTTACTCAATGAGACCTTATCGATTTTATTCTACTGACAAAATGGGTATGATATTGCGTTTGTGTGCACTAAAATTCATTTTAGTGTATTTTTTTCCTGAGCATGTAGAATGTTTGACAAACAACTGAGAAAATATTGTGCGACATAAAAAAATTGCCACCATTTTTTCTCTGGGACATGTGCTTTCAGAAAATATATAATATCTGGGGGATCAAAGTGATTTTTTTGGCAAAAAAAATAAAAATCTGATTTTAACATATCCCAAAAATAAAAAAATTGCTCCAATTGCTGACCGGTTAACCCCCCTGGCGGTATTCCCGAGTGTAGCTCGGGGTAAAGTTTCAGCACCACAAGCGGTAACCCCCCCTGAGCTACACTCGGGAATACACTGCAGCGTTGCTCCGGGATCCCTCGATCACTTACCTTGTCCTGCGCTCCCGCGATGTCCCTCCTGCAGTGTCCCCGGCAATGTCCTCCGGCCGATGCCGGCATCTGTCTTCCGGGTTCCGTTCCCTGCGACGTCATGACGTACGGGGGACGGAACTGGCGGGAAATTTAAAAATGTCAAAAAGTGACATTCACTCAATACACTAAAATCACATAGTATAACATTCCTGTATCAAACCATTTCACATACATTTTGTCCCGAGTGCTTTGTCCGGCGCCCTGCCTGCATTTTTACTGTTCTTTCTGCCTGGAAACTGAGAAACGTCCATGGCGTCCAAAAAGCGTCCCTTTAGGTCAGACGCGGTTTTAGACCGGCTAGAGAACAGCGATAGTAAATCAGAACCACTTGCAGAATTGAGTGATAATGATTCGTGGGGGAAATTCCTCATCAGACACTGAAAACGATTCTGCGACTGAGCTCAGCGATGTGCGAACTTGGCGCTCTATTTCACATTTCAGTGTTTTTGGTTTGATTATATTATTGAATTACATTTATTATTATTAGATTATTATTTTTTATGATTATTTATTAAATTATAATTTATGATTTCGTGTTTCAAATTTTATCCTCCCCGGGATGTTTACTAGACTCTTGTTCGGACAGATTTCAGTGAGTTATTCCTAAAAATTACAGGCCTACAATAAAAAAACAACATATTTAAAAAATGTACCGCTTTGAGCACAGAAATCCGGACCAGGGGCGGACTGACCATTTGGAAACTCGGGCACTGCCTGAGGGCCCGGGGTCAGTAGGGGGCCCCATGAGATGCCCCTGGTACCTTTTTCATAGGCTTTTTTGAGTTTGTGCAAGGGCACAGGGGCCCCATGATCCTCTATTGCCCGGGGGGGCCCCATGAGTTGTCAGTCCGCCCCTGATCGGGACATAATCAGACCGTTAGGGAGGCTACGTGAAAACATTGATATGTATCACCCCCAGACCTATGGATTCATCCCGTTGCTGACAGTAAATACATTTTGTTTCAGGCACTCATCTGCATTAAGCAGGATTGTCCAAGTAAGTTGATTACTGAGCAGAGCGTCCATGTGCTCCGCTTATCTCTCCATTTATCAGCGCGGCGCGGCGTGCACGCATGATGAATATTACTGAATTCACATTAAACACGCCATACATCCCGCTATCGATAGGCAGACATTGCTGAGCGCGGTGCCACCGGCACGGGAGGGGTTACAGGCATGCATCAGCCGGCTCTAGAAGGGGGAATATCGGCATCATTAAAGATTTCAAAGAGAACTAATGAAGTCGTTGTGCAAATTGGAGGAACATCAGTCTTGGTGCACATGAAACAAAGATTAGGGGGCAGGATGAGGTGAATGTTCTCTGTTCTCCGTCAGCCGCGCTCAGCGCTTGCCTGGTGTCTACATCCCGGAAAATTCTGCAGCGTTCTTCTTTCTTCTCTGTCTGTGCTGCCAGATGGACCCCTCAGTGGCTGCCAGTTTGAAAGATTCTCTGAAAACCTGCTTTCCCTTTACAGCTGACAGAGATCCTTCAGGAAGAAAGTGTGGGAGGAGCGGCGCAAACCTTTACCCAGCGGGCGGGCCTGACTCCCTAACTCTCTGCTTTCCGAAAGTACCCGGATATTTATAGACCGAAAAAAAAGGGAGAAAAGTTTCAGAAAAGAACAAGACGGAATAGATCAATGTTCATCGTTCAGACAGAAAAGTTGGAAGCTGCAGATTAGTCGATTTAAAGTGGAACTGCGGCTTTACCTTCAGTCTTGCAGAGTTGTAGCGGCTCCTCTTCTGGACTGAAATGGCTTACTGTGATTTCTCTGCACACTGTGAGCTGCTCAAAATGTGCATTAGAAGCTGAAGCAAGTCAGATAGAGTCCGCCTCATTTCCTGGCTGGAGGATGTCCGGCATCATCTAGCTCAGCTATTTTCAACCAGGATTCCATGAAACCCTAGGAATAGTCCAAACTTTTGTAGGGGTTACTTGAGATGTGGAGAACTGACCTTCCAGTTGATTGGGCCTACATAGTTCCAGGGCCAACAGTGTGTGGCAAAGTCAATGGCATGACACCAATGATCTTTTTAGCTGTCTGTAAAAATGGCATTCTAGCCACCTTCATAAGTGGGCTTCTTCCCACTGGCCACCAATGTAAGGGACATTCCTCCCACTGACCACCAATGTAAAGGACATTCTTCCCACTGATCACCAATGTAAGGGACATTCTTCCCACTGATCACCAATGTAAGGAACATTCTTCCCACTGATCACCAATGTAAGGAACATTCTTCCCACTAATCACCAATGTAAGGGACATTCCTCTCACTGACCACCAATGTAAGGGACATTCTTCCCACTGACCACCAATGTAAGGAACATTCTTCCCACTGACCACCAATGTAAGGGACATTCTTCTCACTGATCACCAATGTAAGGAACATTCTTCCCACTAATCACCAATGTAAGGGACATTCTTCCCACTGACCACCAATGTAAGGGACATTCTTCCCACTGACCCCCAATGTAAGGGACATTCTTCCCACTGACCACCAATGTAAGGGACATTCTTCCCACTGACCCCCAATGTAAGGGGCATTCTTCCCACTGACCACCAATGTAAGGGGCATTCTTCCCACTGATCACCAATGTAAGGGGCATTCTTCCCACTGACCCCCAATGTAAGGGGCATTCTTCCCACTGATCACCAATGTAAGGGGCATTCTTCCCACTGATCACCAATGTAAGGGGCATTCTTCCCACTGACCACCAATGTAAGGAGTATTCTTCCCACTGACCACCAATGTAAGGGACATTCTTCCCACTGACCACCAATGTAAGGGACATTCTTCCCACTGACCACCAATGTAAGGGACATTCTTCCCACTGACCCCCAAAGTAAGGGACATTCTTCTCACTGATCACCAATGTAAGGGGCATTATTCCCACTGATCACCAATGTAAGGGACATTCTTCCCACTGACCCCCAATGTAAGGGACATTCTTCCCACTGACCCCCAATGTAAGGGACATTCTTCCCACTGATCACCAATGTAAGGGACATTCTTCTCACTGATCACCAATGTAAGGAGTATTCTTCCCACTGACCACCAATGTAAGGAACATTCTTCCCACTGATCACCAATGTAAGGGACATTCTTCCCACTGATCACCAATGTAAGGGACATTCTTCCCACTGACCCCCAATGTAAGGGACATTCTTCCCACTGACCCCCAATACAAGGGACATTCTTCCCACTATTCACCAATGTAAGGGACATTCTTCCCACTGACCACCAATGTAAGGGACATTCTTCCCACTGACCCCCAATGTAAGGGACATTCTTCCCACTGATCACCAATGTAAGGGACATTCTTCCCACTGATCACCAATGTAAGGGACATTCTTCTCACTGACCACCAATGTAAGGGACATTCTTCCCACTGATCACCAATGTAAGGGACATTCTTCCCACTGATCACCAATGTAAGGGACATTCTTCCCACTGACCCCCAATGTAAGGGACATTCTTCCCACTGACCACCAATGTAAGGGACATTCTTCCCACTGACCCCCAATGTAAGGAACATTCTTCTCACTGACCACCAATGTAAGGGGCATTCTTCCCACTGATCACCAATGTAAGGGGCATTCTTCCCACTGACCCCCAATGTAAGGGGCATTCTTCCCACTGATCACCAATGTAAGGGGCATTCTTCCCACTGATCACCAATGTAAGGGGCATTCTTCCCACTGATCACCAATGTAAGGGGCATTCTTCCCACTGATCACCAATATAAGGGACATTCTTCTCACTGATCACCAATGTAAGGAGTATTCTTCCCACTGACCACCAATGTAAGGAACATTCTTCCCACTGACTCCCAATGTAAGGGACATTCTTCCCACTGACTCCCAATGTAAGGGACATTCTTCTCACTGACCACCAATGTAAGGGGCATTCTTCCCACTGACCCCCAATGTAAGGGACATTCTTCCCACTGATCACCAATGTAAGGAACATTCTTCCTACTGATCACCAATGTAAGGGACATTCTTCCCACCGATCACCAATGTAAGGGACATTCTTCCCACTGACCACCAATGTAAGGGACATTCTTCCCACTGACCACCAATGTAAGGGACATTCTTCCCACTGACCTCCAATGTAAGGGACATTCTTCCCACTGATCACCAATGTAAGGGACATTCTTCTCACTGACCTCCAATGAAAGAAACATTCTTCCCAATGTTCTTCCCAATTTTTCTTTATTAAAAGTCTTGCAATCAATAAACATAAAATATTATACAGAATATAAAAAAATAAATTGTATATATTTACAGCAAAACCAAAATATACATAGCAAAATCTGCTGTAAGACAAAAGCAAACGTCTCAGAAATGAACATGACATAATTGGGGAAATAAATCGTACTACCACTCACATCACTACACCAGACATCAAACCTGTGAGGTCAAGAAACCACCCCGCCCCCCTTATGCATGCAGCCCTTCTTCAAAAAAAGATCTTAATCAACAAAAACTACGGGAGTGAAAAGAACAGTATAAGGAAAGAGTCCCTCACCCAGAGAGGGACAGTTCACCAAAGGCAGGTCTGATATTCCTCCACGCCCTTATCCAGACCGCCCGAGGCTCTCTGCCCTTCTCAAGACCCCGAATCTTCCCAACCTCACCCAGAATATCGTGCACCACCACCTCTACAGGGAGGACTTTCTTCCGCAGGGTAATCTGACACCGTACGTTCCATGTGAAGTAACGAACAACTATACTAACTAGAAAAAGTGTATCCAAATCAAAGTCCCAGCGAGCTGGGAATGTCCCGTACACCCACTCTGCATAACTCATGTGATAGAGAAAGGGGATGCCCAGAACCCTCCCCACCCTTTTATACACCTCTATGTTAAAGGGACACTGGAGCAGAAAGTGTTCCATAGACTCCACTTTACCAACACACTCTGCTCTAGGACAATCCCGATCATCCACAGGGTGGTGCTTCAGGTTCCCTCTCACATAGAGCCTTCCATGAAAAGCAAGCCAGGCTTGATCCCTAAACTTCAAAGGGATTCTCTCCAAGTTAAACGCAATCCCTCCCTCATTACGGAGCCTGGGCAATCCATTAAGGCCAGTGACACACTGAAAGCAGAAGCCAAAATCCTCTCCCCCAGAAGCTTCCTGGGAAGGGACCTGATATCCTCCACTGTCACCTGCCACTGCCGAAGTATTTTCAGACACGGGGCAACATAAGCCGGGAGCTTGCCATGTCGGACTCTCAGACTTTTCACTGGGCCGCCATCTTCCCAGCAATGCAGAAAAGGCCTAAACCAAGACTGAAAAATACCCACCCATCCCGGCGGGGTCTCTGCTAACATATTACCAAGATTGTACTTTTAAAAGAGCAAAGAAAAGAAAACTATCGGGTTGACCATTCCTAGGCCAACCTCCCGCCTGGACAGGTAAGTTACATTGCGTTTGATCAGGTTCAGCCTATTTCCCCATAACAGTTGGAAAACACAGCTGTAGACCCGTGCATAGAGAGATACTGGCAAGATACAGACGAAGCTGACATATAAAAAGATCGGGATCAGGTAAGTTTTGATCAAGTCAACCCTCTCTCTCAAGGAAAGCCTCCATCTCTTCCAGCTCGCTACTTTGGCATTGGCATCTACCAACCTGCTTTCCCAGTTTCGATGACCATAGTCACCAGGACCAAAGTTGATGCCCAAAATTTTAATTTCCTGCTGGGGCTCTGGGAAGGCATCTGGAAGTTCGAAGCTTTCACCCTCCTCACCCATCCAGAAAACTTCACTCTTTTCATGGTTGACTTTAGAGCCAGAAGCCTCCGTGTACTGCTCTATCACAGAGACCACCTCCTGCGCCTCCTCAGTCCAAGAGATAATAACAGACACATCATCAGCATAGGCAACGACTTTCAAAGGCGGCACACCAGCAATTCCCAGAGGCACCCCGCACAACGTTGCGCCTTCTAGCCTTCTTACAAAGGGGACGATTGCGAAAGCATATAGCAGGGGGCTCAAAGGACATCCCTGGTGCTCACCACAGCCGACCTCAAAAGGCCGCCCAACCCAACCATTAACAAGTGGGAAGCTCTCAGCCCCTTTATATAATGTCTTCAGCCAATCTATAAACCTCCCCTGCAGGCCGTATCTACCAAGCAGCAACCACAGATATTCATGATTCACTCGATCAAAAGCTTTTGTCTGATCCAATGCCAGCAAGTACTTTCTCCATCCAGAAGCCCTGCATCGTTCCAAAGCCTCCCGGATAGCCAAAACTGCTGAAAAGGTACTTCTACCTTGGACCGAACAGTGCTGATGGCTGGACAACAAATCGCCTGCTACTGACGACAAGCGGCAAAAAAGAATCTTTGCCAAGATCTTTCTATCAACATTGAGAAGACTGATGGGGCGCCAGTTCTCAATCATTGAGGGGTCTTTATCTTTTGACAGAAGAATCACAGCGGATTGCCTCATGGAGGGAGGGAGCAAACCCTCTTCTAGACAGCTGTTAAAAACCTCTGCTAAAAAGGGAGCCAGAATGGACTTAAAACACTTGTAAAATTCAGCTGTCAATCCATCTGGTTCAGGCGATTTTTTGGTAGCCAGCTTGTCTATAGCATGAACTACCTCATCTGCTGAAATTGGTTCTGTCAAATTCATCAAAATCAATGTACCATTTCCCAATCCTGGAGTAGAATCCAGAAAGCTTTCCATCCTGTCCCGGCTAAGGTCCTTTCTTCCCAGGAGGTCTGCATAATACGACCCAAAGATCTCCAAGATCCCTGATCTGGACTTCACCAGGGAACCTGTATTGTCTTTCAGTCCAATGACCCTCTTAACTGCTATGCCTTGCTTACAGTTCTGGTAAGGATCAGGTGAGTGATATTTCCCGTAATCCCTCTCCAGAACCAAGGAGGCATGCCGGTCGTATTGACACTTCCTAAGAAGAAGCTTCACTTCAGAGATCTCCCCTGGATCTCCTCCATACGAGACAAGACGATCAAGCTTCCTCCACAAATGCTGGTAGGCAATATACATACCAAGCTGCTTCTTCTTACTTATGGTCTTGAAAAGTCCAATCGCCCTTTGTTTCACAAGCTCCCACCACTCTGACTTAGTGCTGCAAAAGTCCAGAATAGAAACCTGTGCCTGAAAAAATCCTCAAAGGATTGTCTTACCTCTACATCTTCCAGGAGAGCCAAATTCAGTTTCCAGACACCCCTTCCCCTGGGTGGAGTGTCTGAGGCATTCAGAGTCACAGACAGCATACAGTGGTTAGAGAACTCCACCACCCTCAACTCAGGAGTCGAGAAAGCAGAGTTCTCCTTTAAAAAACCTATCCTGCTTTGACTATTGCCTCTCTGAAATGTGAACCCCGTGCTGCCAGGGCAGTGCTTAATGTGCACATCTACCAGGCCTGCCTGTCTAACCAAATCTCTGAGAAAAACGCTATCATAACCCAGCCTGTCTATGGAGCCTCTCCTGTCTTCAGGCCTAATTATGGTGTTAAAGTCACCTCCAAAGACAACCTGCTGGGACGTAAAAAGGAAGGGCTTGATCTTTGTGAGGAGGCATTTCCTGCCCCATTTTGACTGCTATCCATAGATATTGATCAGGGGCAGATCCTGCCCCCTAACAGAGACGTCTAAGACCATGCATCTCCCAATTTCTACCTCAATTACCCGCCGGCACGTTACCATATCGGTTTTAAAAAGCACCGCAACTCCGCTGCAAGCTTAAGCCGCAAGAGACCAAAAGGAGGGACCACATCTCCACTCCCTTTTTGCCAGATGGACATCGGCCAATGTATTGAGTCAGGTCTCTTGCAAAAATAAAATCTCAGCATCAAACTCACTGAGTAAAAATAAGGCCGTATCACGAGCTCTTGCAGATTTAATGCTGGCGACATTAATGGTCGTCACCTTTAGTGGAGCTGGAACTGCCATCAGGATGATTGGGGTAGTCGTTTCTTAACCTCTACCACACTCTCGTCACCTGAAAAAGCTCTTTTCAGGCTATGTGAATCCCCCTCATCCATAGATGTTAAAGAAATGGATAAATCAGATACCATCTCATCACCTGGCAAAACTGAATAGGTGTTGCTAAGAGTGACCCCTCCTGGGTCTGTTTCTGAGGAAGAAAAGACAGCTCTTCTCATCCTCTTCTTCTTCTTCTTTTTCTTTCTCTTGACTCTCTCCCACCCCTCATCAACTGAATCCCCTTCAGCAGGAGATGACACATGGGACATGGACACCCCTCTCTAAGCCCCATCGGCTCCACCCCCATCCATCACCCACACACTCTCCTGACCACATTTGCGATGTCGAGGGACAGGTACCGGAGGTGGAGTAGGCCGAGAGGGAAGATCCGCTAAATCCGCCCCGCCAGCAGCTTCCTCTAGTCTGGAGGATCTACGTACAGTAGAATTAAGAACAGAAGAGACAGACTCAGGGATGAAATTACTAGGGGAAACAGAATCTGACACAACAGATGGAAGAGACACAGGAGAAGATCCATCCACATTCCTCTGATGGTCTGGAGACATCTTTGTCAGGGTTTTCCCTCCATGTCTGCAAAGGATTCTCCACAGCAGAAACTTCCACTGCAGGTTGTTTTTAGAGCTTCTCTTTCTGTCACTCAGCCGGGACACCATCCACCACAGCCAGTGGGGCAGACATGTTGCAAGGCAGCTTTGTGTAATAGGATTTCTCCACCATTACAGGCTTTGCTGGTTTATACCTCCTCTGTCCATCTTCAGGGACTTCTGATGGATCAGAGAAGGCGAACCTGTCTGCTCTCAGGGGTGACTCCATCTTCTGGATGAAGGTCAGGGTTCCATGCTCGCTCTCAACCCTCTGGCTGGTTGCCGCTGACAACTCCACAGCCTGACACGGAGGGAGAGATTGGAGGTAGATTGACCCGGGTCATACATTACCTGAGGCTGCTGATCTACAGGACTCGCTGATGTCTGACTGGCAAATTTCTTTTCATTATTAAACTTCTCTGCAAATACTTCTGGCTTTCAACTTTTCCAACAATAAAGATTGTTTCTTCACTTTTTCCTCCATCTGCTGTAATTCTGGCTTCATTGCCAATCGATTCTTACTCCTGGCCTGGCAGTATTTGGTTCTGAAGCATTTGTGTCCAGCTTTCAAAACTTTATGTTTTTCCTCAGCTCTTCCAATCGCCATAAAACGATCGGTAATCCTCTGTACACATCCACACCAGGGCCTGGACCCATATTCAGGTCCTCCACCTCCTCCTCCTCACTAGGCCCTGTCTCATCAGGGCGATCCCTCTCAGGGCCTCCCCCTGGATCAGCTATGGTTCCTGGGCCAAGCTAGCAGGCAAGGCCCAGGCTTGAAAATACTGGTTCTCAGAGAGAGCTTCTTCAGAGTGTCCTCCTCCTTCTCCCACTGACCACCAATATAAGGAACATTCTTCCTTCTGACCACCAACGAGCATGTATGTGTGTAATTGCTGCCTAGTGGTTAGAACAAATGAATAGTTTGGCTTCATTTCCTGGCTGGGGGATGTCAAGCATTATCTAGCCTGGCCATTCTCAAGCAGGGTTCCTAGGTCTCCTCCAGAGCATGCTAGGAGTTCCTTAAGCTGTGGCTAACTGACCTCCTATTTAATGGTGTCTGCATAGTTCCAGGGCCAGCACCACTTGGTAAAGTGAATGGCATGACACCAATGATCTTTTCAGCGATCTGTAAGGATGGCATTATGACTACCAATGTAAGGAACATTCTTCCCACTGGCCACAAATATAAGGAACATTAGAATGGAATTGGGCACATTGTACACATATGTACACACGCCTTACACCCATAAGACTAGGTTTACACCTAGAGTTTCTTGAACACGCATTGTTGCATGTTTTTTGTGCACTTTTCATACATAGGGCAACACATAGGGCAAACCCTTCATTTCAGAGGGCTGTTTGGTCGTGTACCTTTGTAGGCATTGATTTTTCCGTGGGCCAATCCTACCGGTGAACTGATGGACTCTGCGCCTCCTTTACACTCACTGCAAGAAAGGCCGAATCCTGCCGACTGCCGCCAAGGGTGGGTGGGTGCAGCATGGTGCGGCAGCAGTAAACACACTGGGGTTGATTTACTAACACTTGACTAGTGCACCCGAGATAGGTTCATCCAGACCCCACTACACCACCGTTACCCTTCCATACCAATCCCCTTTACTTACTATACTTACAGAAAACACAACACCAATTTTGGAGTAAAATGGCCAGCACAGCCTTTTATTAACAAATCAAGTTTTAAACACATCAACCATTCCTTATAACAGAAGACATAAAGAGTTGTCGTTGGTCTTTGAAGGCACCCCCAAAACGATCCGAAATGCACCTGCGGACAACCATATTCCACTAGGCCTCCAGCCGCAACCAACCAGCTCGGAGACAACCATACCGTCCGCAGTGCAGCACCACCACCTTCCAGTTAAACCTCGGTTAACTGGAATGTTCCTGGGCACACCATACCAACGATGGGTCCCACACCATTTTGTACCTCCAAGATAAGAACCGCCTCCAAAGACTAACCACCGCCCAGGAACCAAAATAACCCCCCCCCCCAGGAGTAACACAACATTCACCAAACAGGGAGGGTGGGAGGAAAGCTCTCTCTCCCACGTCCAGCTCCCAACTGACGCCCCTCCCCAGAACACCCCACCCTAAGGTGCAGGAGACCCCACCTACACTCTCCTCTACCAACCAGATCCCCCAGCTATCCTTTACCAACTCTAATACAATCATTAACCCCTCACACGTCTTCCTTCCCACTCTGGGCCTAGTCATGCCTGCCCTGCGCTAATTCTTTTCTTCTTTTATCGCTGTGGGCATTTCTGGAGAGTGCACAATCTGGTGCAGCTCTGCATAGAAACCAATCAGCTTTCAGGTTTTATTGTCAAAGCTTAATTGAACAAGCTGAAGTTAGAAGCTGATTGGCTACCGTGCACAACTGCACAAGATTTTGCACTGCACAGTTTTAGTAAATCAACTCCACTAAGTCCGGCTGAAATTAACCAAGTTGTATTGAAGGAACAGCTCAAAAACTGCCCAGTGGGAAGGTTCCGGGCTGGAAACACTTGAAAACGTACAGCGGAGCAGATTCTGATGCCCAACAGCATCTGTCTCCAAAGATTGAATGCAGCTTGGCCAGTCTAAGTCCAGTGAGGGAGGATTCCAGAAAGGATAGCATGTCCTTATCCTATCGCTACTCATTCATGTTCCCTGACAGATGGGTAACTTGTGCCTAGCCTGTCCACTCGCCCCCGGAGCCAGGGTCTTACCTGACCCAAGATGGCTGCCAGAGTCAACTCAGGAAACCATAGAGAAATATGTTCCTCTTGACGCACAGTGTCCTCTCACTCTGCAGTGTCGCTGCGGTTGAGCGCCACCTGCAGTGGAGAAAAGAGACGGCATCTGCCTACAAACGTGTCTTTTAGCTGTGCGTTTTGTCATTTTCAACATGTGCTGTGAATGAGCCCTTTATCTTATATTGAATGTGTATTCCATATACAAGCTATTTCATTATTTCTGATGGAACAAAATTGAATGCTGCAACATTGTTCTCCAAGGTTGTATTGGCAGTGTACAGAAATACATTAGTAACCAAAGATCACTTTCTTTTATTCCTTCCACATTGCAAGACCCATTGCCTTGGTTTATATATGTTTATGTATATATACAGTATATATATATATATATATGGCTCAAAAAAATTAAAGGAACACTTTGAAAACACATCAGATCTCCTGCTGGATCTCCATACTGACATGGACGGGGTAATGTGTTAGAAACGTAAGGACACCCCATCGTTTGATGGAAATGAAAATGATTGACCTACAGAAGACTGAATTCAAAGACACCCCAAATATCAAAGTGTAAAAATTATGCAGCAGGTGAGTCCAGTTGGCTGAAATGTCATTGCAGCAACTCAGAATGGTCCTCAGTAGTTTGTGTGGCCCCCACGTGCTTGTATGCATGTCTGATAACATCAGGGGAGGCTTCTAATGAGACCACGGATGGTGTCCTGGGGGATTTCCTCCCAGATATGGGCCAGGGCATCACTGAGCTCCTGGACAGTCTGAGGTGCAACCTGGCGGTGTCGGATGGACCGAAACATGATATCCTAGAGGTGTTCTATTGGATTTAGGTCATGCATGCGAGCGTGTGGGCCATTCATTGGTATCAATTCCTTCATTCTCCAAGAACTGCCTGCATACTCTCACCACATGAGGCCGGCATTGTCGTGCACCAGGAGGAACCCAGGACCCACTGCACCAGGAGGAACCCAGGACCCACTGCACCAGGAGGAACCCAGGACCCACTGCACCAGGAGGAACCCAGGACCCACTGCACCAGGAGGAACCCAGGACCCACTGCACAACAGGTCCAAGAATTTCATCCCGATACCTAATGGCAGTCAGGGTGCCATTGTCTAGCCTGTAGAGGTCTGTGCATCCCTCCATGGATATGCCTCCCCAGACCATCACTGACCCACCACCAATCTGTCATGCTGAACCATGTTACAGGCAGCAGAACGTTCTCCACAGCTTCTCCAGATCCTTTCACGTCTGTCACATGTGCTCAGGGGGAACCTGCTCTCATCTGTGAAAAGCACAGGGTGCCAGTGGTGGACCTGCCAATTCTGGTGTTCAGTGGCAAATACCAATCGAACTCTATGGTGCCGGGCAGTGAGCACAGGGCCCACTAGAGGACGTCGGGCCCTCAGGCCACCCTCATGAAGTCTGTTTCTGATTGGTCAGAGACATTCACACCAGTGGCCTGCTGGAGGTCATTTTGTAGGGCTCTGGCAGTGCTCATCCTGTTCCTCCTTGCACAATGGAGCAGACACCGGTCCTGCTGATGGGTTAAGGACCTTCTACGGCCCTGTCCAGCTCTCCTAGAGTAACTGCCTGTCTCCTGGAATCTCCTCCATGCTCTTGAGACTGTGCTGGGAGACACAGCAAACCTTCTGGCGATGGTACATATTGATGTGACACCCTGGAGGAGCTGGACTGCCTGTGTAACCTCTGTAGGGTCCAGATATGGCCTCATGCTACCAGTAGTGACACTGACCCGAGCCAAATGCAAAACTAGAGAAAAACAGTCAGAAATGATGAGTAGGGGAAAAAATGTAAGTGGCCTCCACCTGTAAAACCGTTTCTGTTTTGGGGATCATCTCATTGTTGCCCATCTAGTGCACCTGTTGTTAGTTTTATGAACACCAAAGCAGCTGAAACTGATGGACAACCCCCTCTGCTACTTACCTGACCAGATCCATATCCCAGGAGTGTCATTGACTTGATGCTAGACTCGGATTAAAAAGTGTTTCTTTAATTTTTTTGAGCCGTGTGTATATATATTTCATATATTTATATAGTTACATTTTGTTCGTTATATGTAGTTGTATGAAACTCAAAAATCTGGTAAAAGTTGGTCCTCCTTCGATACATTATACCTTGATGAAAAGCAGGGAGGAGATAATGGGAAGGTGAGAGCACCTGTGAAGTTATTCATCCTCGTCCCAGTTTCCGGGGCGGATTTATGCGCTGTGAGCCCATTATCACTTGTAAATTATGGAGCAGCAACAATTACCTGCGACTGTCACCGTGTTTGTGAATCAGTACTCTGAATATCTCAGATTTAAGCATTGTCAGTGATTATTCCCTTTGTGATGGAGGCGGCAAGTTATCTAAGACATAGCAAAAAACTGAAACCCAAAAACAAAAATGTCATATATTTTGGTTATGTTTTAGGCTTTTTTCCCTCTGATTTCATCTGGTGATTTGGGTAACACACCTCCTGTGTTAGAGCGCCCCCTCTCTGGATGAAGGAGCAAAGGGGGCATCTTTGGACAGCAGCATTGTCAGTCTGGGAGGCGGGGAATGATTTGGGTAACACACCTCCTGTGTTAGAGCGCCCCCACTCTGGATGAAGGAGCAAAGGGGGCATCTTTGGACAGCAGCATTGTCAGTCTGGGAGGCGGGGAATGATTTGGGTAACACACCTCCTGTGTTAGAGCGCCCCCACTCTGGATGAAGGAGCAAAGGGGGCATCTTTGGACAGCAGTATTGTTAGTCTGGGGGGCGGGGAATGATTTGGGTAACACACCTCCTGTGTTAGAGCGCCCCCACTCTGGATGAAGGAGCACAGGGGGCATCTTTGGACAGCAGTATTGTCAGTCTGGGGGGCGGGGAATGATTTGGGTAACACACCTCCTGTGTTAGAGCGCCCCCACTCTGGATGAAGGAGCACAGGGGGCATCTTTGGACAGCAGCATTGTCAGTCTGGGGGGCGGGGAATGATTTGGGTAACACAACTCCTGTGTTAGAGCGCCCCCACTCTGGATGAAGGAGCACAGGGGGCATCTTTGGACAGCAGTATTGTCAGTCTGGGGGGCGGGGAATGATTTGGGTAACACACCTCCTGTGTTAGAGCGCCCCCACTCTGGATGAAGGAGCACAGGGGGCATCTTTGAACAGCAGCATTGTCAGTCTGGGGGGCGGGGAATGATTTGGGTAACACAACTCCTGTGTTAGAGCGCCCCCTCTCTGGATGAAGGAGCAAAGGGGGCATCTTTGGACAGCAGTATTGTCAGTCTGGGGGGCGGGGAATGATTTGGGTAACACACCTCCTGTGTTAGAGCGCCCCCACTCTGGATGAAGGAGCAAAGGGGGCATCTTTGGACAGCAGTATTGTCAGTCGGGGGGGCGGGGAATGATTTAGGTAACACACCTCCTGTGTTAGAGCGCCCCCTCTCTGGATGAAGGAGCAAAGGGGGCATCTTTGGACAGCAGCATTGTCAGTCTGGGAGGCGGGGAATGATTTGGGTAACACACCTCCTGTGTTAGAGCGCCCCCACTCTGGATGAAGGAGCACAGGGGGCATCTTTGGACAGCAGTATTGTCAGTCTGGGGGGCGGGGAATGATTTGGGTAACACACCTCCTGTGTTAGAGCGCCCCCACTCTGGATGAAGGAGCCCAGGGGGCATCTTTGGACAGCAGCATTGTCAGTCTGGGGGGCGGGGAATGATTTGGGTAACACACCTTCTGTGTTAGAGCGCCCCCACTCTGGATGAAGGAGCAAAGGGGGCATCTTTGGACAGCAGCATTGTCAGTCTGGGGGGCGGGGAATGTTAGAAGGACTAGCAGATTTAGATACACTAACAAATTGAATCCATATTCCAGCAAATACTTTATAAGGCCTGGTCCACACCAACGTATTGTGCTTTTTGTCCGTTTCTCTTCCAGTCATGTATTTGCAGCGTCTTTGCCATGTTTTGCGTTTTTTCAGCTTTTTTTTTTTTGTTAAAGTGGATTTTTTTTGTTGCTGGGCAGAATAAAAAGGCAAAACGCGACAAAGACGCACTACATGCGTTTCAGCAGCTTCTCCATTGAACTTCATTGTAGCAAACCCCCACTTTTTGCGATCAAAAAAAGTCACTGACCCTTTCCAAAAACGCAGCAGCTCAAAAAAGCATAGATGTGAAAATGTCCCATAGGAAACCATGTTATATGGACTGTAGTGCGTTTCTATAAAAAGCACAAAAAAAATTGCATTGGTGTGAACCAGGCCTAAGCACAGTGGCTAAATGGTTAGCACTTCCACCTGGCAGTACTGGGGTCACTGGTTCAAATCCCAACCACAGCACCACCTTGCCTGGAGTTTGCATGTTCTCCCTGTGCCTGCGTGGGTTTCCTCCCACACTCCAAAGACACGCTGGTAGGTGAATTGGCTCCTGTCTAAATTGGCCCTAGTATGTGTATGTATGAATGTGAGTTAAGGACCTCAGACTGCATGCTCCTCGGGGGCGGGGACTGATGTGAATGTACAATATATATGTAAAGCGCTGCATACATTGATGGCGCTATAAAAGTACCTGAAATAAATAATAATCAGTTACAGAAACAGGTTTTTTCCTTTTGGGATAAAGACTTTATATAAATAAACACAAGTTTATCATTGTAGGCACCCCTGTCAGAGGCAAATGGCTTGTCTCAACCCTCTAACTGTTACAACTGCAGGGCAGCTTGTTCTGTTGAAAAACAACAGACTTACTGGCTGGATCACCTGGTGAAAATAAAGGAAGAAAAGCCCAAAAAAGAAAATGAATGCAGCCGCCACATCTAAGCACTGGTAAACTGCAATATAATAAATGTTATCTTTTTGGATTTGACATTGTTTCAAGTGGAATTATAGGATACTTCCACAGACAGGTAAGTACTAAATCACAAGCTGACCCAACACGGGTTGGCACAGTGGCTTAGTGGTTTGCACTTCGGCCTTGCAGCACCAGGGTCTCAGCTTGAATTCCATCCAAGACAGCATCTGCATGGAGTTTGCATGTGATCCATGTGCTTGCATGGGTTTCCTTCCACTCTCCAAATACGTTCTGGTGGGTAGTTGGCTCTAGTATGGGTGCTTGTATGAACACTATATTGCCAAAAGTATTGGGCCGCCTGCCTTTCAACGTACATGACCTTTAATGGCCCCCCAGTCTTAGTTCGTAGGGTTCAATATTGAGTTGACCCCGCCCTTTCCACGCACATGACCTTTAATGGCCCCCCAGTCTTAGTCCGTAGGGTTCAATATTGAGTTGGCCCCGCCCTTTCCATGCACATGAACTTTAATGGCCCCCCAGTCTTAGTCCGTAGGGTTTAATATTGAGTTGGCCCCGCCCTTTCCACGTACATGACCTTTAATGGCCCCCCAGTCTTAGTCCGTAGGGTTTAATATTGAGTTGGCCCCGCCCTTTCCACACACATGACCTTCCATGGCCCCCCAGTCTTAGTCCGTAGGGCTCAATATTGAGTTGGCCCCACCCTTTGCAGCTATAACAGCTTCAACTGTTCTGGGAAGGCCGTCCACAAGGTTTAGGAGGGTGTCTATGGGAAGGTTGGACCATATTTCCAGAAGTACATTTGTCAGGTCAGGCACTGATGTCGGGGGAGGAGGCCTGGCTCACAGTCTCCCCTCTAATTCATCCCCAAAGGTGTTCTATGGGGTTGAGGTCAGGACTCTGTGCAGGACAGTCAAGTTCCTCCACCCCAAACTGGCACCTCCATGTCTTTATGGACCTTGCTTTGTGCACTGGTGCGCAGTCATGTTGGAAAAGGAAGGGGCCATCCCCAAACTCTTCCCACAAAGTTGAGAGCATGAAATTGTCCAAAATGTTGCCTTAAGAGTTACCTTCACTGGAACTAGGGGGCCAAGTCCAACCCCTGAAAAACAACCCCACACCATAATCCCCCCTCCACCACACTTTACACTTGGCACAATGCAGTCAGACAAGTACCGTTCTCCTGGCAACCGCCAAACCCAGACACATCCACCGGATTGCCAGACAGAAAAGCGTGATTGGTCACTCCAGAGAACACGTTTCCACTGCTCTAGAGTCCAGTGGCGGCGTGCTTTACACCACGGCATCCGACGCTTTACATTGCACTGGGTGATGGAAGGCTTGGATGCAGCTGCTCGGCCATGGAAACCCATTCCATGAAGCTCTCTATGCCCTGTTGTTGGGCTCATCTGAAGGCCACACCAAGTTTGGAGGTCTTTAGCTATTGACTCTGCAGACAGTTGGCGACTTCTGCGCACTGTGCGCTTCAGCATGCGCTGACCCCGCCCTGTCATGTGACGTGGCCTACCACTTGGTGGCTGAGTGGCTGTTGTTCCCAGTTGCTTCCACTTTGTTATAATCCCACTAACAGTTGAGCGTGGAATATTTAGTAGCCAGGAAATGTCACGGATGGACTTATTGCCCAGGTGGCCACCTATCACGGGACCACGCTTGGAGTCACTGAGCTCCTGAGAGCGACCCATTCTTTCACCAATGTTTGTAGAAGCAGTCTGCATGCCTAGGGGCTTGATTGTATCCACCTGTGTCCATGGAGGGGATTGAAGCACCTGAATAGCATGATTTGGACAGTGGGGCAATACTTTTGGCAATATGGTGTATGTGTAATGTAAGCTCCTTGAGGGCAGGGACTGATGGGAATGTAGATATGCTGAGTAGGTTGGTGGTGTTATGTACTGTACAGGCTTGTACTAAATAAATAACATGTTTGATAGTAAATATCCTAAAGCAGAATTAATACTTACCTCTGCTTAAATGGTTTCAGTTCCCCAAGTCCCTTCTTGGCCATCTTGATCTGATGTCCTGTTAGAGCAGGGGCGGACTGACCATTTGGAAACTCGGGCACTGCCCACAGGCCCGGGGTCAGTAGGGGGCCCCATGAGATGCCCCTGGTACCTTTTTCATAGGCTTTTTTGAGTTTGAGCAAGGACACAGGAGCCCCATGATCCCCTATTGCCTGGGGGCCCCAGGAGTTGTCAGTCACCCCTGTGTTAGAGTATGGTTGGTCAGAGTGTAAAGAGTCTGGAGGTGCAGCTGCAGCAGTTCTGACTCTGAAATGACTTTCCAAGAGAGAAGTTGGATACACAAAGCCTAATGGGCATGTCAGAGCCCTCTGAGTGAGTACTGGTGACCCTGGGTGTGAGAGAGAATTAAGGATCTGGGGTCCAAGCCAGTGATGCTCCCAAGGAGAGGAGAGGGATATTGAGGGAAGATTGGTTAACAGTGATGTGTAATATGTGGCTTTCACATTTGACTGCTGTGGACTGTCCATTATATGTGATTGGCAAAGTATGTCAAGCGACACTGGATGGTATGTCTATGTGATGTGTCGCTGCCATCTTTGATGACCAACAGTAAAGTGCGGAAACTATAACCTTGTGTGGACATTCCTTTCTTGTGAATATAAAAGGCTAATGGTCAGGGATGTTGTGGGAAGACCTATGGAAACGAGTTGGCACAATATAGCGAAGACTAACACACTTCCAGCAGTGGGTTTCCAAGAAGAAGCGGGGTGGTTGAGTGAGTTTGAATGATTTGGTGCCAACAACCGGCCAATTATAAGCCCCCTTAAAAGTGGAAGCCATAATAACCCCCAGCACTGTTTTCAGTGTATGCAATAATAACCCCCAACATTGGAGTCAGTGAGTGCAATAAGAGCACCTAATATTGGTGTCAGTGGATACAATAATTACTCCCAACAGTGGTGTCAGTGAGTGCAATAATCCCCCCCTCCCCAGCACTGGTGACAGTGGAAGCAATAATAGCCTCCAACCTTGGTGTCAGTGAGTGCAATAATAACCCCCAAAACTGATGTCAGTGGCTGCAATAATAACCCCCAACATTGGTGTCAGTGGATGCAATAATAGTATCAGTGGATGCAATAACAGCCCCCCACACTGATGTCAGTGGCTGCAATAATAACCCCCAACACTGATGTCAGTGGCTGCAATAATAACCCCCAACACTGGTGTCAGTGGCTGCAATAATAACCCCCAACACTGATGTCAGTGGCTGCAATAATAACCCCCAACACTGATGTCAGCGGCTGCAATAATAACCCCCAACATTGGTGTCAGTGAGTGCAATAAGAGCACCTAATATTGGTGTCAGTGGACACAATAATTACTCCCAACAGTGGTGTCAGTGAGTGCAATAATCCCCCCCCAGCACTGGTGACAGTGGAAGCAATAATAGTCTCCAACCTTGGTGTCAGTGAGTGCAATAAGAGCCCATAAAATTGGTGTCAGTGGACACAATAATAACCCCCCAACACTGATGTCAGTGGGTACAATAATAATTCCCAATATTGGTGTCAATGAGTGCAATAATAACCCCCAACACTGATGTCAGTGGCTGCAATAATAACCCCCAAGACTGATGTCAGTGGCTGCAATAATAACCCCCAACACTGATGTCAGTGGCTGCAATAATAACCCCCAACACTGATGTCAGTGGCTGCAATAATAACCCCCAACACTGATGTTAGTGGCTGCAATAATAACCCCCAACACTGATGTCAGTGGCTGCAATAACAACCCCCAAAACTGATGTCAGTGACTGCAATAATAACCCCCAACATTGGTGTCAGTGGCTGCAATAATAACCCCCAACATTGGTGTCAGTGGATGCAATAATAGTATCAGTGGATGCAATAACAGCCCCCCACATTGATGTCAGTGGCTGCAATAAAAACTCAGAACATTTGTGCCACTGGATGCAATGGTACCCCAGTACTGTTGGCAGTGGATGCAATAATAACCCCCAAAATTGGTGTGAAGGGACTGAATAATAAACTCCAATACTGACATCAGTGGACATAATAATCCCCAGCACTAGTCTCAGTACTACTATTACTCCCCCCACCCCCCCAATGCATTGGTGGTCAAAGCCAGGGAATGTAATCCCCCCTCCTTGCACTGATGGACAATGGAATGGAAATGTACCCCCCCCCACCCTTGACCACCAATGGGGGGGTATTTTTCACTTTCATGACCATAAATGCAGGAGAGTGAGGATGGGGGGGGGGGGGGGGGTTAAAATATCACTGCCACAACTACCAATACAAAGTCAAGGGTGGGATGGGGGTTACATTTAACTGCCACTGACCACCAATGCAAAGCAGGGAAATGTGCCACCCCCAGACAGCAAGAAGTAAGTTTCCCTCTGCGAAGGTTTAGCAGCGGATCCAAACTTTATTGTATATAATGTGATAACAACGCTAATTTCATCGTTAGCATTTGCAATTCAGATTTTCCACTTCCACACTTTGGCTGGCATTAAGCTGTGACAACACATTTGTAGCACGGCTCATTGCAGACCGTTCAGTAGGGAAGGGGAACCGCACCTTTAAATGGACTGCAGTTAAGCAACGTGTTTTATGGGCCATGCAGTCCGCCTGCAATTGGGGAGAATGTCTGATAGCCGCCGTGGAACGAAAGAGGGACCTCATTCCATGGATTCTGCTCAGCGAAAGCTTCCAATTTGTAAGATTCCAATCAGAGGAGAGCAATCCAATTGGAAAAGCTTGAAATTGTGTGTCAAAAAGTAGAAATAGCTCGTAAAAGTGATATTTTTTGTCTGCCAAGCAGGGGCGGACTGACCATTTGGAAACTCGGGCACTGCCCCAGGGCCCGGGGTCAGTAGGGGGCCCCATGAGATGCCCCTGGTACCTTTTTCATAGGCTTTTTTGAGTTTGGGCAAGGACACAGGGGCCCCATGATCCTCTATTGCCCGGGGGCCCCATGAGTTGTCAGTCCACCCCTGAGCAGTATTATACCCAAAAGAAAACATTTATTATATTGCAGCCAGAGGCGGACTGACCATTTAGAAACTCAGGCACTGCCCGAGGGCCTGGGGTCAGTAGGGGGCTCCATGAGATGCCCCTGGTACCTTTTTCATAGGCTTTTTTGAGTTTGGGCAAGGACACAGGGACCCCATGATCCCCTATTGCCCGGGGGCCCCATGAGTTGTCAGTCCGCCCCTGCTGCCAAGGCATGGTAGACAAGTGGTTAAATCAAGATTGCTGCTGCTGTAGCTGTTGCTTGGAACTGGCTCTAGGAGCCCAGGAAGGGCATTTTCGATAAATGTGATCACTTTTCTGGGGCTGACCTGCAGTCGGCATCACGGTGGTTCCTGGGCTCTCCCTTCCCTCTGGGTAGCCTGGGACCATAGGAAACTTCCACAGCAAAAGCAGCAGGAAATCATGGAACATCAGTTCTGCAATTCCTCTTGTGAAGAATGTCCCCAGAAGCAGGGTCAGATCTAGCCTATCTGATCTGGGGGTGCAATAAAAAAAGACAGGGGGCAGAATGTCAACACTGTGGGAGTCACTGACAGTCTGTCACACTGTGTCACAACTTGGGAACAGGGGCGGACTGACAAGTTAAGTTACTATCAGACACAGCAGAGGTTGCAGGTTCAGATCCGGGTCCTGACCAATCCTCGGAATGGTGTACTGTGTAAAGGACCGCTTATTAGTGTCATTCTATTCCTCTGGTATGTGATGAGAATAAGGGGCGGACTGACAACTCATGGGGCCCCCGGGCAATAGGGGATCATGGGGCCCCTGTGTCCTTGCCCAAACTCAAAAAAGCCTATGAAAAAGGTATCAGGGGCATCTCATGGGGCCCCCTACTGACCCTCGGCCCTCGGGCAGTGCCCAAGTTTCCAAATGGTCAGTCCGCCCCTGCTTGGGAAACACTAGTATGTATTAGGCTGTTTTAGAATAGGAGGATTAAAAAGAAACCGTGCCCCCTTATATCAGAGTCCCCCTTTTCATCAGGTTCTCATCTGTTCCCCCTTGCATCAGGTGTCCTCATTAGAGTGCCCCCTTACACCACAGTCGCCATCAGAGTCCCCAGTTACATCAGGGTACCCATCAGAGGCCCCCATACATTAAAGACCATCTTAGGAGTCCCTCTTCACATCTGGGTCCCCATCTGAGCCCACCTTACATCCAGGTTGCCATCAATGCACCAATATATTGAGATCAATGGAACTTCATCAATGTCTTGTAACGCTTTCACTGCTGGTCCCAATGAAGTGGAGTTATCTATGAAACGTGTTGACTGCAACTTTTTATCTGTGATCTTTGATGTTTGTCCCCCCCCCCCCCAAAAAAAAAATACTGTATTGAGCATTATATGTGGTTCATTTAATTTTCTGCATTATACGATTGATACATTTGGAAATATTTTTTTACCTGTATCCTTGGGTGTCATTCTAGAAGCTCTCAGGTTCTTACGTTGTTGTAATCAGGAAGGAACGTTCCAGGTTTTCTAGTTTGGGAATAACTTTCTGTCTGTTCTAACAGCTAATGCTTACACACTATGAGTCCACATGCCCACCCTCTGCCCCTCTTGCCCCAACCACCTACAAATAAAATGAAAAAACACACCATGCATGAGAAACCACCCACCCGCCCCAAGCTGCTAGAAAGCGGACTGACCATTCGGAAACTCGGGCACTGCCCGAGGGCCCGGGGTCAGTAGGGGGCCCCATGAGATGCCCCTGGTACCTTTTTCATAGGCTTTTTTGAGTTTGGACAAGGACACAGGGGCCCCATGATCCCCTATTGCCCGGGGGCCCCATGGGTTGTCAGTCCGCCCCTGATGAATATGTACAGTATGTATAGTAAGTATGTATAGTATGTATGTATAGAAAGCGGACTGACCATTTGGAAACTCGGGCACTGCCCACAGGCCCGGGGTCAGTAGGGGGCCCCATGAGATGCCCCTGGTACCTTTTTCATAGGCTTTTTTGAGTTTGGACAAGGACACAGGGGCCCCATGATCCCCTATTGCCCGGGGGCCCCATGGGTTGTCAGTCCGCCCCAGATGAATATGTACAGTATGTATAGTGCTCCTTCCATGTCAACAAGGGGAAGCCATGGTATAGGGGGACAGAAAATGGGTGTGCCAGAGGAGGTAGGGTGGTAAGCCCATCTATAGTATTCATTAGCATCAGGGGGTGGTCTAGTTCCCTATTTTAGTCTTGGGTGCTGGATAACCCTGTCCCAGCGGTGGTTGCCGATATGCCAGGTCAGAGCAATAGTAGGGTGCTTGCAAAGAACAAGAGACAGATTTTCAGCTCACCAAATGGTTATGGGGATGTGGCTTGTTCTATAGATACAGTGTACCCAAATCCACAGCTCCGCTCAAGAGTCGCCCCTCCTGTAGATAGTCAATTTGAGTACCAGACATTATAGTTCATCTTCACTTTCCATCAGAAGAATGAAAACATGTATCATCCGCACTCCACTCTTAGCTCTGTGTGCCATATGTATTAGTTATCAAAAAAGTTACTGCCTACAGCAATGTCCCCATCTGGGAACCAACCTTCCTTGGCACTTTTCACCTCTCCTGGCTTGCTCAAAAATTAGAGGAAATCCCAGTTCACACATTGTAGTACTCAGAGGGATCCCGGATGAGCCCCCACATAGGAGCCACAGTAGGTGGGAACAACTGATGAACTTGATGTGTAAAACTCTAACACACCCCTGACAACAAATCAAAGAGACGCCAACTCATGAAAACTGACTGTAGTCCCCTATCCTTGTGAGCAAGAAAGGAGTGGTGAAACACATCAAGGAAGATCGGTTTCCAGGCGGAGATGTTGGTGTAAGCATTCATTGCGTTGATAATTAACAAATACGGCAAGAGGAGCTAAGAGTGGAGGGCAACTGAAACTTTTTTTCATACTTGTTCTATAGATACCCATTGTTTCTGTCAGGGCTTTGTCCACAGCAGAGGTACTCGGAGACCTGGCATTCCTGCCAGTACCTTCCATGGCTGCAGAAATGCACGCTGGTGAAAATCTATGCGTATTGACGCACGTACGCGAGCCGGAACACGCATGCGCACTGGCCCATAATTACACACGCATTAGCTCAGTTTGGCGCCAGGCGGCCTTTATAAGGAAGTCCATCACTCCCTCAAATTGCTGACTGATCTCTGGCTCCGCAGTACCTTTGTCCGTGTTCCCTTGCTACTGTGATCTCCTGGTACTGATTTGGCTTGTTCTTGCACCTGTCTTCTCTGCCTGACTCCTGATCTGACCTTGGCTTGGCTAATGGATATTCTCACCTGCTTTCCTGATCTGACCTTGGCTTGGCTAATGGATAATCTCACCTGCTTTCCTGATCTGACCTTGGCTTGGCTAATGGATAATCTCACCTGCTCTCCTGATCTGACCTCGGCTTGGCTAATAGAGTTTCCCGCTCGCTCTCCTGTGTATGACTCCGGCTATCCTATTGACTAGGTCTGCTCCAATCTCCACCTGGCATCTGACCTTGGCTTTGAACTGACTACTCTGTGGTCCTCTGCTACCCTGAAGGCCTGCATACCTCTCACAGGCACCACCTGTCTGCAGACACCATTCCAGTGCATCAGCTGTGCTCCTGGGTGTACCTCTGACCAGGGGCGGACTGACAACTCATGGGGCCCCCGGGCAATAGGGGATCATGGGGCCCCTGTGTCCATGCCCACACTCAAAGCACACCCAAAAAAGCCTATAAAAGATACCAGGGGAATTTCATGGGGCCCCCTACTGACCCCGGGCCCTCGGGCAGTGCCCGAGTGCTCGAATGGTCAGTCCGCCCCTGCCTCTGACAAGCACTCCTACAGGCGACCCTCGCTACTTTGGACCTGACTCCTTCTGTCCCATATCCAGGGGAGTCTGGAACTTAGCCACAAGGGAAGCCCTCTCTCCATTGGCCTCTAACACCAGGTACGTGATCAGGGGCGGACTGACCATTTGGAAACTCGGGCACTGCCCGAGGGCCCGGGGTCAGTAGGGGGCCCCATGAGATGCCCCTGGTACCTTTTTCATAGGCTTTTTTGAGTTTGGGTAAGGACACAGGGGCCCCATGATCCCCTATTGCCCGGGGGCCCCATGAGTTGTCAGTCCGCCCCTGCTGACAACTATTTGACACATACTCAGGTGCGGTAAGATACCGCTTAGTGAATTGTTCCAGTTCATGGTCGAACTTTCAGTAAGTTTGAACCAAACAGGGGGGTGTTCAGCCCATCACTACTGGAGACTGGATACATTATTATTATACAGGATTTATATATTATTATTATTATACAGGATTTATATGGCGCCAACAGTTTGCTCAGCACTTTACAATATAAAGGGAGACAATACAGCAACAATACAGTTCAATACAAGAGGGATAGGAGGGCCCTGATCCTGGGAGCTTACATTCTTCAGGAGTCAGTCATAGACTGGAGATGTACACTCAACGGCCACTTTATTAGGTCCACCTGTTCAATTGCTTGGTAACACAAATTGCTGATCAGTCAATCACATTGCAGCAACTCAATGCATTTAGGTATCTAGACATGGTAAAGATCACTTGCTGAAGTTTAAACCGAGTATCAGAATGGGGAACAAAGGGGATTTAAGTGACTTTGAACGTGGCATGGGTGTTGGTCCCAGATGGGCTGATCTGAGTATTTAAAGAACTGCTGATCTACTGGGATTTTCAGGCACAACCATCTCTAGGGTTTACAGAGAATGGTCCAAAAAAGAGAAAATACCCAGTGAGTGGCAGTTGTGTGGAGGAGAATGCCTTGTTGATGTCAAAGGTCAGAGGAGAATGGGCAGACCAGGGGCAGACTGACAACTCATGGGGCCCCCGGGCAATAGGGAATCGTGGGGCCCCTGTGTCCTTGGCCAAACTCAAAAAAGCCTATGAGAAAGGTACTAGGGGCATCTCATGGGGCCCCCTACTGACTCCGGGCCCTCGGGCAGTGCCCGAGTTTCCAAATGGTCAGTCCGCCCCTGCCAATAGGGGATCATGGGGCTCCTGTGTCCTCACCCACACACAAACCACACCCCAAAAAGCCTATGAAAGGTACTAGGGGCATCTCATGGGGCCCCCTACTGACCCCGGGCCCTCGGGCGGCGCCCGAGTTTCCAAAACGGTCAGTCCGCCCCTGGTTGTCAGTCCGCCCCTGTACGTGATTTCACAGTATGAAATCTACACCAGTTTAGTGCTCCTGCCAGTGTGATATACCCTAACGTCAAGGTACATGAAAGTGTTCACAAGATTTTGTGAGAATGTGAACTACCGTATTTTTCGCCGTATAAGACGCACTTTTTCTTCCCCAAAACTGGGGGGGAAATGTCAGTGCGTCTTATAAGGCGAATATGGAGCGGCCGGTCCGTTATTTTCACCGCGGCCGTGTCAGAATACCGGGCCGGCCGCTCAGCTCTGCAGCGGGACCTTTCCTCTATCCAGCGACGTGCTGTCTTCCCGGCTTCTGTAGTGTGGGCGCTGGGCATGACAGCCGGGTGCCAAGTGCGCATGCGCAAGAAGCGGTGCTTTTTGTGAATGGTAAGGCGGTACCTGGGACACATGACAGATCCCAGAAGCCGCCGGACCAATCACAAAGCGCAAGTGCTTCTCGCTCATGCGCACTGGGCACCCGGCTGTCATGCCGAGCGCCATTACAGAAGCCAGGAAGACAGCGCGCGGCTGGATCGAGGAACAGGTAAGATCAAACAAAAACTCTGCAGAAGTAAGAGCGGGTACCTGTCAAATTCAGGTACCCGCTCCCCACCTCCCCAAAGGTCAGCAGTCATCTGTACTGTGTCCGCAGTCTCTGGTCATCCCTGTGCTGTCCGCAGTCTCTGGTCATCCCTGTACTGTGTCCGCAGTCTCTGGTCATCCCTGTACTGTGTCCGCAGTCTCTGGTCATCCCTGTGCTGTCCGCAGTCTCTGGTCATCCCTGTGCTGTCCGCAGTCTCTAGTCATCTCCTGTACTGTGTCCGCAGTCTCTGGTCATCTCCTGTACTGTGTCCGCAGTCTCTGGTCATCCCTGTACTGTCCGCAGTCTCTGGTCATCCCTGTGCTGTCCGCAGTCTCTGGTCATTCCTGTGCTGTCCGCAGTCTCTGGCCATCCCTGTGCTGTCCGCAGTCTCTGGTCATCTCCTGTACTGTGTCCGCAGTCTCTGGTCATCTCCTGTACTGTGTCCGCAGTCCATTAGTTCAGAATTTTTTTTTTCCTGTTATCTGCCTCTAAAACCTAGGTGCGTCTTATGGTCAGGTGCGTCTTATACGGCGAAAAATACGGTAAATCCTTCAATGGGTTTAACACCAAATAAAGCAAAGCCTGAGTAGCGTCTGCTTCTTTATAGTAGAGTATAGTGTGCAGAAGAGTCCTCCCATGGCCCCCCACTGATCGCCTATCATTTGTATGCATATATATATATATATATATACACTTCACCTGAATCTCGCTGTAGATTTGTCTATCGCTTCAAATAAGCAGTCTACCAATTTAGCCATGTCCAGCAGGTCTCCAGGCAACTAATGCACCGACGCACATTGTGATAGAGCCCAAGCGTTTCATAATTCACATTGAGTGCAGGCTATGTGTTATGTACGGGTTTTATTCACATTACATGAATGATTGCAGTTTTTTTTTTTCCTCCCTTCTATATTATTATGTGTGACTTATACAACCAACATAGCCTTTCCTGACATTATACTGAACTTTCTGTAATCTGGAACACTTACCGAACTATTTGCAGATGTCAGAGTTGTTTTTTTCATGGTGGTTTTTATGAAAATAAAATTTTTTGAAACTTTTCGCTTTTTTTTAACACCTAAAATCAGTTGGAATCACCTGGTCAGACCGGTTTTGTACGTTGTAGATAGAGCTTTATTCATTAATAAAGATTTTTTGCTGCTGATGAAAATTTTTCCAATAATGACCAGCAAGCTAAACCTGGCATGACCCATTTTTTTCATGGTGTATTTTTTTTTTTGTTTACAAACGATTTTATTGTACATGAGTAGACAGTAAAACAACAGCACATTTTAAAGTGATACTGTCAGCAAAAACAAGGCACTTTTGAAAAGTACAATACATAAAAATATATTAACATAACAAAGAAGAGAAAAGAAAAGAGGAAGTTACGAGTGCATGAAATACGTAAACGATAGAGTAGGTTGAGTGATACATCTGTCAACAGTATATGTCAGCCAACTTCTACTGGGGATATTATTAAGCATGCAATAAATGTCTACAATCCTTCCATGACTCCCATTTTTTATCGTATAAGTGCATCTTATCCAGTAGGGTATAATGAATACGTTCCATAAGCATTACAGCGTCAATTCTGTGTAAAACAGAGTCCAAGGGTACAACATTGGACCTCCAATGTAGGGCAATAGACCATAAAGTGGCAATACATAATGTATGTATCAATCTCAGATTGGCATCAGAGACCCCTGGGATATGGGCCCCCCAATAAACAGGTCTGCATGGACAATCGTATCGGGGTACCCGACAGTGAGGCAGCCACCTCAGAAATCCTATGCCAGATCAAAGATATGGTCGGGCAATCCCAAAATATATGAACCAAAGTACCTGTGCAGTCACAGCCCCGAAAACATAGAGGGGACGTTTGTGGAAACAATACATGTAGTCTTGACGGGGTATAATACCATCTGGTTAGAACTTTAAGGGCCGTCTCACGAACCGAAAGAGATCTAGAGCTCTTGCATATATTATCCACCATGGAATCCCAATCCTCATCTGAAAAAGTGATGCCACAATCCTCCTCCCATTTTCGTCTGTACAAAGGGGGAGCATGAAAAAGACACATCAAAATTCATGGTGTATTTTTAATGGAAATATAATTTTTTTGAAACTTTTAGCTTTTTTTAACACCTAAAATCACTTGTAATCATCCTAGCTTATGACCCACTGGCCAGCACTGGTACTGCAGCCCACACAGCAGGTGAGTCATTTCCTGACTGTGGGGAGAGGCTGTGTGTGTAGCTGCTCTGCTTAGCTCCAGGAGGGCCTGAAAAGCCTGGGGCTTGCCTGCCCCAACCCAGCCCAGGTGGGATGTCGGTCCCTGGGCCTGGTTCTACTTGCCTGAAGGCCCCAAAGCCTGGGACCTCAGGTGATTTATCCAGCTCGGACAAGATGGAAGGCCTTGGGCCTAGTGGAGAGAAGAACGCCCCAAAGTCTGGGACCCCAAGTGCCCTGCCCGGCCCAGGCATGAAGGAGGGAACTGAGCCTGGGTCTAGCAAGGTTAGTACCCCAGAGGGACCTAGTACCAGCCTCCGAATCCCAGCAGTGGAGGACCTGGGAACAGCCCCAAAGATGGGGGAGACCTACTCCCAATACAGGGAGCGTGTGGTGGCTCGGATCAGGCTAGTGGAGAAGGAGGGGGCAAAGCTTAAGAAGCTGTCCCTTGATTTAAAGAAGCTGCGGACCTCTTATTTACGTGTGTGGTCCTCCATGAAGCCAGGCCTGGAGGCTTTGGAGCTCCAAGTGTCCCAGCAGGAGCGATACGTTTTGGCGCTGCAGCGTAAGAGTGGGGCCCTTAGTGAGAGATATCTTAATGAGGCCAAGTTCTAGGCCGCGAGGAGTCGCAGGGTAGCGGCTGTGCGGGGCCCGGTGGAGGAGGCCTCATCTGTGGAGGATCTTACAGTGGAGTTGCCGGAGGATGGTGAGAGGAGACAGGGGCTGGCTGAGCCTGCTGTGTCGGTGGAGGAAGCAGTTAGGCCTGATATGGAGGAGCGTGCAGTTGCAGAATTATCAGAGTCTCTCCCCCCTGGGCAGTGTCCCACGGATTGGGGGAAACGGATGGAGGAGGCGGAGCTGGCAGGCGAGCTCCAGTTTACAGTGGAGGAAGGACCGGATCTGCGTCACGCGGACTTCCGTTTTTTGTCCGAGGAGGAGGAAGTGGACGCTGGAAGTGATGTCATCCCGCGCAAGCCCGCCAAGCCGGTGGCCAGGGAGCATGCCGCGTTCGTGCGGCTGGATCACATTCTGCAGGAGGTGCTGGCTAAGGCTGGGGAACTTCCCTCAGGACACAATGGACAGGACTCTGCTACCGGGACTGGTGAGATATTCTCGGGCATGGGGGTGACAAATGTTATGTCTGTTGAAGTGTCAGGAGCTCAGGTCCGCCCCGTGGTCCTGACTAGGGGTCTCCTCTCCCCAGTAGTCCCGTTGGGTGTACAGCCTCATACTACTCCTCAGGGGGATTTGTCTTCTGAGCCCCTAGTACAGGCTCCTGTGCGTCAAGTCCAGGTGGGCTCCCCTGCCCGGGTGAGTGATGCCTGCCTTCCAGCTCCCCGGGGTCTCATTGTTTCACAGCCTGTGCCCCATGTCTTGGCTGCCAGTGCAGTGGTTCCTCCTGAAGCAAGCTCCCCTGGTATAAGTGTCCCTAAGCCCGCGTTGAGCTACTCCGTGGCGGTTAGGGGTGGTCCAGTGCCCATGTGGTCAGCCAGGGCAAGGGCAGGCAACCTACCCACTTTAGCAGCCAGGCGTAATGTAGTCCAAATTAAGTGGACAGGGGGGGTCCCCCCTTAGTGGGAGGGAAGTAATCGACCGAATCCTGGAGATGGGGTTCCGGGCAAGTTAAATTTTTGCCTTTATCGCCCCGGTTGGGACCGGGGAATATGATGTTTCTTTCATGGGGCCTGATCAACTCGATTTATTCTGGCAGCGATATGAGGCCACTTTTGTGTCCAGCCCCAGGTGGGTGGGTTTGACCCCCCGGCTTTTGTTCCACCAGTCCCTAGCTAAGAAGGTTACAATCCTGGTGTGGAATGAATCCATCCCTGCTGTGGATATCCAGGTCTGGTTGAGCAGGTATGGAGATGTGTTGGGGCCCTTGGGAAAGGTCCTGGATGACTGGGGGATATGGACCGGCGGGTGGACGGCTTCCGTTCGCCTCCGTGTGGTCGGGAATGTTATCCAGCATGTCCCCTCCTCTGCATTCTTGGGGAAGGATCGGTTAATTATCTTCTATCCTGGCCAGCCGAGGGTCTGTCACCAGTGTGGGGCTATGGGGAATTTTGCTGCCACCTGCCCAGTCGTACGTTGCTCTCTCTGCCAGGAGATAGGGCACTTGGCAAGAGATTGCAGTACCATCAAGTGCAGCCTCTGTGGTACGGAGGGGCACTCGTACAACAGGTGCCCAGAAGCCCTCCATAACCTCCCTGTGGGAGAATTGGCAGCTGAGTTTTCCCGCATGGATACGGAGGAGGCAGGGGAGGAGTTAGTGAGGGCTGCTTCGGCATTGGCAGCTACCCTGGCGGCTGCTGAGGCTTCTTTGGTCTCTGCCCCATCTGCCCGGTTGTGTCCTCTGTCGCCCCTTCTGGCATGCCTGTTCCTCCTCCTAGCAACAAGAAACAGCTGAGGGAGGCTGCTAGGGGGGCTGGGTTGGTGGAGGCCAGGTCTAATGTAGTTGTGGCTACTCCCCCTGTGCTCTTGCCTTTGCGGAGGCAGAAGCCTGGTAAGGGGCCTCAGGAGTCCCAGGGTTCTGTCCCGGTAGGGGCTCAGGAGGGGTGGTCCCAGGTGTCTGGGGGTAGGCCTAATAGGCCTGTACTATCCTCTGCGGGGTCAGTCTCCTCTCTGGAGGTGGGGGAGGTGGCCCTGGAAAACCGGTTTGGGGCTCTATCGGGGGAGGAGGGTGAGTTTGATCCCACTTCTCCGATGGAGGATGAGGAGGCGAGAGGGCCCCTGAAGCGTGTAAGGGACCCTGATAAAAAAGTCAGGAGGAGGGTTAAGAAACGTCCCTCTCAATTATCTTAATGGCAGTTCCCGCTCCGATAAAGGTGGCAACCATTAATGTTGCCAGCATAAAGTCTGTAAGTGCTAGAGAAACAGCCTTATTTTTGATCAGTGGGATGGAAGCTGATATTTTCTTTTTGCAGGAGACCAGGTTGCCCACCTTGGCTGATGTCCATCTGGCCAAGCGTGAGTGGAGGCGTGGGCCCTCCTACTGGTCTCTTGCTGCTTAGCTTTACAGCGGAGTTGCGGTGCTTTGTACCGGCATGGTAACGTGTCGGCGGATAATTGAGGTAGAGATCGGAAGATGTCTGATTCTGGATGTTCTCGTAAAGGGGCAAGAGCTCCGTCTCATTAATATCTATGGCCCACAGTCCAAGTGGGACAGGAAGAACCTCTTTGCGAGAATTAAACCTTACCTCTTTACATCCCAGCTGGTAGTCTTTGGAGGTGATTTTAACACCATTACTAGGCCCAAGGACAGGAGAGGCTTCACTGACAGGCTGGGATATGATAGTGTTTTTCTAAATGCTATAGTCAGGGAGGAAGGTCTGGTTGACGCTTGGATTCAAAGTGTCCCAGATGGCACGGGTTTCACCTATAGGAGAGGTAATAGCCAGAGTAGAATAGACAGGTTTTTTTTTAAGGAGAACTCTGCCTTCTAGGCACCTGAGTGTCGGGCGGTGGAGTTTTCCAATCACCTTATGCTGTCTGTCACCTTGAATATTTCGGACACCCCGCTGAGAGGAAAGAGCATCTAGAGGATGAATTCGTCTCCGCTGGAGGACGAGGAGGTGAGACAATCTTTCGAGGGGTTCTTTCAGGCGCAGGAGACGGTGCTGGATTTCTGCGGCAGTAAGTCTGAGTGGTGGGAGCTTACCAAGGTGCGGATCAGCAGGTTTTTCAAGGCCATTGGTAAGAGACGGCAGTTTAAACGGTATAACGCCTACCAGCGGTTGTGGAGGAGGCTCAACCGCCTTGTTCCTAGTGGTGGAGATTCGAGGGCAATCTCGGAGATGAAGCTTCTCCTGAGGCAATTCCAGTATGATCGGCGTGCCTCTTTGGTTCTGGAGAGGGAATATGGGAAATACCACTCGCCTGACCCTTTCCAGAATTGCAAACAGAGTGCAGCAGTTAGGACGATCTCTGCTCTGAGGGATAGTACGGGGTCCCTGACTAAATCCAGGTCAGGGATTCTGGAGGTCTCCAGGTCCTTTTATGAGTACTTACTGAGTGAGAAGCACCTTGACCAGATGAGGATGTTGAGCTTTTTGGAATCCACGCCTGGTCTGGACAGTGATGTCCCTCTGGAGAGTTTGACTGGGGAGATTACTGCGGAAGCAGTGTCCATAGCGATTGATAGTCTGGCCATTAAAAAGACTCCTGGGCCAGACGGTCTGACAGCCGAATTCTTTAGGGCTTTTAAGTCCTGCCTGGCACCTCGTCTTGCGGAAGTGTATAACAGCTGTCTGGATGAGGGATCTCTCCCTCCTTCCATGAGACAGTCTGCAGTTATCCTCCTGTCAAAGGTTAAGGATCCTTCGGCTATTGAGAACTGGCGCCCCATCAGCCTCCTCAATGTCGATAGAAAGGTTCTGGCGAAGATCTTGTTCTAGGGCTTGTCGTCAGTGGCAGACAGTTTGCTTTCCTGTCAGCAGCATTGCTCGGTTCAGGACAGGAGTACCTTTACAGTGGTGTTAGCTCTCCGGGAGGCTTTGGAACGGTGTAAGGCTGAAGGATGGGGAAAGTACTTGCTGGCAGTGGATCAGGCAAAGGCCTTTGATCGGGTTAATCACGAGTACCTCTGGCATCTCCTGGACTGGTATGGTTTGGAGGGGAGGTTCATCGGCTGGCTGAAGACATTATATCAAGGGGCTGAGAGCTTCATGTTGGTGAATGGTTGGGTTGGGCAGCCCTTTGAGGTTGGATCTGGGGTGCGCCAGGGGTGCCCGCTGAGTCCCTTGCTCTATGCCTTTGCCATCGACCCCTTCGTCAGGAGGCTAGATGGTGGGGCAGTGAGCGGGGTGCCGGTGTGTGCCACTGTAGATCCGCCTTTGAGAGTTGTGGCTTATGCTGATGACGTTTCTGTTTTCATTTCTGGACCAGAGGAGGCGCAGGAGGTGGTTTCAGTAATGGATCAGTATGCCGAAGCATCAGGTTCCAAGGTCAATCAGGACAAATGTGAAGTTCTTTGGATGGGTAGGGAGGGTGAGAGCTTCTCACTCCCGTACACCTTCCCGGTGCCTCAGCCAAACATCAAAGTGTTGGGCATCAATTTTGGCCCTCCTGATTACAGCAAGCAAAATTGGGAGACCAAACTGTCAGATGCCAAGGTCAAGGTGAAATGCTGGAAGGGGTGGCGGCTCTCCTTGAGGGAAAGGGTTGACTTGATCAAGACTTTCTTGCTCCCCGTCTTTTTGTATGTCAGCTTTGTTTGCCTCTTGCCAGAATCGCTCTATACGAGGATCTACAGCTGTTTCTTCCAGATGTTATGGGGGAACAGGCTGAACCTCGTCAAGAGGGATGTGACTTACTCATCCAGGCAGGAGGGTGGCCTAGGTATGGTCAACCCGGCGGTCTTTTTCTCTCTGATGTTCTTGAAACATAACTTTGGTAGTATGCTGGCAGAGAGATCGCCTGCATGGGTAGGGCTGTTCCGGATCTGGTTTGGACCTTTTCTGCACAGCTGGGAGAGTGGTGGGCCAGTGAGAAGCCTACGGGTCAAGCATGGTAAGCTCCCGGCTTACGTGGCCCCGTGCCTGAAGTTACTCCGACGGTGGCATGTGACTGCGGAGGAGGTCCGGTCCCTCCCCAGGAGGCACCTGGGTGAGAGGATTGTGGCGTCTGCTTTCCATGCACCGCTGGCCTTGAGAGATTGCCCAGGCCATGTTTTGAGGGAGGGTTTGTGCTTGATAAATCTGGAGCGGATCCCCCTGAAGTTGCGGGACCAGGCCTGGCTCACCTTCCACGGCAGGCTGTACGTGAGGGGTAACCTGAAGTACCGTCCTCCGGATGACCATGGTTGTCCAAGGTCGGAGTGTGGGGGTGAAGTGGAGACTATGGACCACTTCTTGCTTCAGTGCCCCTTTAACGTAGAGGTGTATAAACAGGTGGGAGGGGCTCTGGGTGTTCCTTTCCTCCATCGCATGTCGTATGCGGAGTGGGTGTACGGAGCATTCGAGCGTTGCATGGGTTTTGATTTGGACACCTTGTTTCTAGTTAGCTTAGTTATCCGTTACTAAACTTGGATGGCACGGTGTCAGGTCTCCATTCGGCAGAAGGTCCTCCCTGTTCAGGTGGTGGTGAGTGATATCCTTGGTGAGGTTGGGAAAATTCGGGGTTTTGAGAAAGACAGGCTGCGGTGTAGGGCTTGGATGGAGGCGTGGAGGAACATCAAGCCTGTTGCTGCGGTCTGTTGATCTCGGGTGATGGGAACTGTCCCTGTTTTCTGCCTCTTGCACTCCCTAGCTTTTGCGTTTCGGTCTTTTTGGTAGCCTTTTGCATGGTAGGTTGTAGGGGTCAGACGTGGAAGATCTGAGGGTTCCTTAGCCCTCCCCCCGTGGTGTACATAATAGTGAGGTTAAGTTTGGTCTGTGTATAGTTAGGCCATTTAGGCCATAAGCAGTGGATATATATGGAAATTGCATATGGTTCTGTTTCATGTTTTGAGCCATAAAGGCTTTTCTATCATTTTTTTTGGTCTCGGCCATAGAGGCCTTATAGGCCATAGAGGTATATATATTGTATATAGTTTGTTTTTGTTTTTTTTCCCCCCAGGTTATGAACTTTTATGTTGGGCTGTAGAGGCCATTATTTTGAGGTTCCTTTTCAGGACTTGGACTCTGGCCATAAAGGCCGAGGTACATATATGTATATATTTATACGTGTTTGGTTTCTCTTCCAGGAGCTGGACTTTGAGTTTATGGCCATCAGGCTGAGTTTTTCAGTTTCTTCGTTTAGTTTTGTATTTATTTATTATATTTTTGTAGTTTTATATATAAGTTAAGGATGGATATGTATGCTCATAATACATTTAAATAAAAAATCTCCATCCTGGCTTGTATCAACAGATCAGGCCAGTGATGGTTGTCTCATGGTGTGGTGGATCCATCCTGCCTTGTATCAACAGATCAGGTCGGTGGTGGTGGTGTCATGGTGTGGTGGATCCATCCTGCCTTATATCAACTGTTCAGGCCGGTGGTGGTGGTGTCATGCTGCGGTGGATCCACCCTGCCTTGTATCAACAGATTAGGTGGTGGTGTCATGGTGCGGTGGATCCATCCTGCCTTGTATCAACAGATTAGGCTGGTGGTCATGGTGTCATGGTGTGGTGGATCCATCCTGCCTTGTATCAACAGATTAGGCTGGTGGTGGTGGTGTCATGCTGTGGTGGATCCATCCTGCCTTGTATCAACAGATCAGGCCAGTGATGGTTGTCTCATGGTGTGGTGGATCCATCCTGCCTTGTATCAACAGATCAGGCCGGTGGTGGTGGTTTCATGGTGTGGTGGATCCATCCTGCCTTATATCAACTGTTCAGGCCGGTGGTGGTGATGTCATGCTGCGGTGGATCCACCCTGCCTTGTATCAACAGATTAGGTGGTGGTGTCATGGTGCGGTGGATCCATCCTGCCTTGTATCAACAGATTAGGCTGGTGGTCATGGTGTCATGGTGTGGTGGATCCATCCTGCCTTGTATCAACAGATTAGGCTGGTGGTGGTGGTGTCATGCTGTGGTGGATCCATCCTGCCTTGTATCAACAGATCAGGCTGGTGGTGGTGGTTCATGTTGTTCAGGAGATTTTCTTGGCACTTTGGGCCCCTTAGTACCAACCGAGCATCGTTTAAACTCCACGGCCTACCTCGGTATTGTTGCTGACCATGTCCATCCCTTTATAACTCCAGTGTCCCCATCTTCTGATGACTCCTTCCACCAGGATAACACACCATGTCACAAAGCTCAGATCATCTCCAACATGACAATGAGGTCACTGTACTCCAATGGCCTCCACAGTTACCAGATCTCTATCTAATAGAACACTTTGGTGGTGGAACGGGAGATTCGCATCAAGTGGTGGTGGAACGGGAGATTCGCATCAAGCACAATATCTGCAGCAACCGTGTGCTGCTCTCATGTCAATATGGACCAAAATCTCTGAGGAATGTTTCCAACATCTCGTTGAATCTATGCCATGAGGAATGAAGGCAGTTCTGAAGGCAAAAGGGGTCCAATCCGGGACTAGCTAGGTGGACCTAATAAAGTGGCCGGTGAGTGTATATTGCATGAAACTGTAAGGGCTCATGTACACTGCAGCTGATAAACTCACGTTTAGGAGCTGTTCAGCGTTTTTTTCAGCAACCCCTGAACTCTCCCTAATGTTCTTCTATGTGTCCATGTACACATCATCATTTACAGTCATTTACAGGCAGTTGAGCTTACAGTTGTTTTCTTGAACGCAGAAAACTTGCGTTCAGCAATTTTATCAGTGTTTCAAATGCAAAACACTTGTAAACGCGGCAAATCCCGTTTATAAGCGTTTACATCTGAAATCTTTTTTTAACTCTTCCAGTTTCCGATGCTGTCCAGAGCCTTTTTTCATCATGAAAAATGCATGCAAAGTGTTTTCAAGGTACTCAAATGGACAAAAACACTGAACACAGGATGTTCCTATCAAGCTTTTTGCACCAATTCACACCTCAGACTTCTCCCACCCTTGGAAACATCCACACCTCAGACCTCTCCCACCCTTGGAAACATCCACACCTCAGACCTCTCCCACCCTTGGAAACATTCACACCTCAGACCTCTCCCACCCTTGGAAACATCCACACCTCAGACCTCTCCCACCCTTGGAAACATCCACACCTCAGACCTCTCAAAATTATTCACAATTTCCTCCTTATATACAGTGAGTTGTAACAGGAGAACATGGAATGGAATTTCACTGAGTAATTTGTTAAGGCTGTGTACGTGACATCTGTAACAATTCATATCGCACAGATCTTGAATCAATTTCAATTCATATCGCACAGATCTTGAATCAATTTCAATTCATATCGCACAGATCTTGAATCAATTTCAATTCATATCGCACAGATCTTGAATCAATTTCAATTCATATCGCACAGATCTTGAATCAATTTCAATTCATATCGCACAGATCTTGAATCAATTACAATTCATATCGCACAGATCTTGAATCAATTTCAAGAAACCAACAGTATTTTCCCTTAAAGCAAAAGTGGTTAACTTTTAACTATATCATAGCAGAAGCAGGTGCTGTTAGTACAAAGAAATAATTGGTTACTTTTCATGCCTTGAGCAAAGCTTGATTTAAAAGGATGAGTGGCTGCATTTGATTATCTAGACCAGTGGTTCTCAACCTGTCGGTCGTGACCCCTTTTGGGGGTCGAACGACCCTTTCACAGGGGTCACCTAAGATCATCAGGAAAACACATATTTCCGATGCGTAAAGAGCAGCTACTGTGTAGAAAGCAGCTACTCTGTTAAAAGCAGCTACTGTGTAGAAAGCAGCTACTCTGTTAAAAGCAGCTACTGTGTAGAAAGCAGCTACTCTGTTAAAAGCAGCTACTGTGTAGAAAGCAGCTACTCTGTTAAAAGCAGCTACTGTGTAGAAAGCAGCTACTCTGTTAAAAGCAGCTACTGTGTAGAAAGCAGCAGTATTGGAGGTAAAACGACACTTCATGACTTATAATTACTGGGTAAATAATTTTATGGTTGGGGGTCACCACAACATGAGGAACTGTATTAAAGGGTCGCAGCATTAGGAAGGTTGAGAACCACTGATCTAGACAAAATATAAAATAGAGAAGCAAAATGGAGTATATATATAAAAAAGACAGAATGTACGGCGAGGAACATACATTTCCCTTCAATAGTAATAATAATGTTGACAGCAATTATGTCAGAGCTCACTGATCCAGGGAGAAAATCCTTTCAGTCTTCCAGAGACATCTAGTGCAGGCAGCAGTGTATAGTAGGCACCACAAGGCAGGCAATCAGTGGCAACAAGGGCTGTGATCAGTGCAGGAGTGCTCTCTGTCCATGGTACCACTGCCAGCAGTCCTGGCGGGTGGTGGTGCTCCCACTCCCGAGTCAATCCGCTGACAATACAGTACTTTGTAAATCGGACAATATTTACAAACTGTTAGTATATTTACGGATGATTGGCAACCCTGAACACTGGTCTCCCTCATGGAAAAATTAATCTGTGTCCTGTACATCCTGAGAAAATGCAGCTCTTTCCCCTCCTCCTGGCAATTGCAGTTCTTAATTACAGTAGATTTTTTCCTCTGGACTACAGTTCCCACAGTGCAGTGCTAGCTGGCTCAGTCTATGGAACTCTTCCTACTCAGCAGCTCCCTCCTCTGGCTGATCTATCTGTTAGCCAGTTCAGCACCACACGGCAGCAGCTATAGGGAGCAGCTGCAGCCAGTGTTTCTCTCACTCTCTATTCTTAGCCAAGCACCTGGCTACATTCATTTTGTCTCTTTCCAGATGACTTACCTTGTAATTGACTATCTCTCAACAAGGCTACTTGTGCCTACAAATCTATATATAAATATACAATATATTGCCCGTAGTATTGGTCGGCCAGCCTTCCCAGGCACATGACCATTAATGGCCCCCCAGTCTTAGTCCGTAGGGTTCAATATTGAGTTGGCCCCGCCCTTTGCAGCTATAACAGCTTCAACTCTTCTGGGAAGGCCGTCCACAAGGTTTAGGAGGGTGTCTATGGGAAGGTTGGACCATTCTTCCAGAAGCACATTTGTCAGGTCAGGCACTGATGTCGGGGGAGGAGGCCTGGCTCGCAGTCTCCGCTCTAATTCATCCCAAAGGTGTTCTATGGGGTTGAGGTCAGGACTCTGTGCAGGACAGTCAAGTTCCTCCAACCCAAACTGGCTCCTCCATGTCTTTATGGACCTTGCTTTGTGCACTGGTGGGCAGTCATGTTGAAACAGGAAGGGGCCATCCCCAAACTCCTCCCACAAAGTTGGGAGCATGAAATTGTCCAACATGTCGCCTTAAGAGTTCAATTCACTGGAATTAGGGGGCCAAGCCCAACCCCTGAAAAACAACCCCATACCTTAATCCCCCCTCCACCAAACACCTCAGACCTCTCCCACCCTTGGAAACATCCACACCTCAGACCTCTCCCACCCTTGGAAACATTCACATCTCAGACCTCTCCCACCCTTGGACACGTTCACACCTCAGACCTCTCCCACCCTTGGAAACAAAAGATATGTTAATGACCAATTCACACCTCAAATTCCTCATGGAGACCCCCTGCCAGGTAACCTTAATGACTCCCTGCACCAGGCACCTTTCTCACCCTTGGAAACAAAAGATATGTTAATGACCATTCCCACCTCAAATTCCTCATAAACACCTCCTGCCAGGTGGCCTTAATGACTCCCTCCACCAGACACATTTCCCACCCTTAGAAACAAAAGAAATGTTAATGAGCAAATCACACCTAAGCTAATCTCAACACATACTGCTGTCTCTGCTTCTACTCTCTGTATTTCTCTGAAACAGTCTGAAATAGTTTTTTTTTACCACTTTTCAGTGCATTCTGGGCATTTGGGAGGTTCTCCTTGCTTATTTTTAAAAAACGCTTGTAAAACACTTGTAAACTCAAACGCACATAAATGCGTTATGCAAACACAGCTAAACAGACGTTTTTTTAACCTACATTTTCCAGCAGTCAGTTTTCATCATGTCCCGTGTACATGGGGCCAAAGAAATCACAACTATAACAGGGCAATAGGAAAACGCATACTGGCATAGGGGTCCCACGGTCGGCAAAAAAAAGTACCAAAGGGCCGCAGATTGGGCCCCGAGGGTCTAAAATGAAACAGATAACACGCCAAATAAGGTGAACCAGAAGAGAGCAAATCTATGTTTCTTTTTTTCTATCAGTTGAACAAAATGTCCTGGATCTTTTTCAACCTGATTGTGTAAAAACACTCTGCAACTATGTAACAATAATGTATAAACAAGTTCTCCTGTCACAACAAAGCTCTTCAGTATTCTTTTTTCCTGCTGTAGTTCTACAAAAACTTTTTTTTTTTCAACAGAGCAGAGAGAACTCAAGGAAGGAATCCATTGCCAGCAAACAGGAAATCTGACTATTCTTCTCCACAATAATACTTTATATAAACACCTGTGAATTCGCTCGTTTAATGCAGCGTTTTATAAAGCTTTCTAAGTGCATTGAATACATTTTTTTATTCTTTTCACATAAAAGCCTTTACACGTTGGTTTGTCAATGGAAGTCTTCAAGGCAGAGACCCGCGGCATTTTATAAAATAATGGTATTAAAAATTGTAATTGAAAATGTGTCACAGACTGTTCTCCGGTCTTTCCACCAAAACACCACGAGCGCAAACTTTCGCCGCTTCCCGGTTTTTCACTTGTTTTACAATGTATACTAAATCAACGGAGAGGCTTTAATGCATAATGAAATTATTTATTTTCTACCAATCCAAAATAGAAAAAAAAAATAATTATTTCTCCGGTTTATATGGAATTTGGAGGTGACAAGCTTGTCGTGGAATGTAAAAATATACAATTAAATGCATGAGCTCTACAAGTAAGATTTTACAGCTCTTTACACTTCAAATGGCATTTTTTTTTTATAATTACAATGACTTTTAAGCTAACTTGAAATGCATTTAAACCTTCCCCATTCTGCTTGGACACAGTCATGGAGCCGGATTAGAGTGAAACTGCTGTTTTGTTGAGAAATATAATCCATTTCATGGCAACAGTATACATAGCAAGGATTACATTTTATATAAACCTTTCTTGTATTATCAAGGCTATTTCAGTACTGATGATTTGTATTTTTTTAAATGTAGATCATGAATAATAATAATAATAATAATAATAATAATATTATCATCATTATTTACACAACAAAGATTATATCAAATTTAATATAAATCTTTCCAGTGCTGCTATTATCAATGCTAGTTCAGTATTATATATTTATATTTTCTTTCCTATATGTAGGCTATTCATAATAATAATAATAATAACACTAATAATAATAATATTTATTATTATCATCATCGGGGCGGACTGACAACTCATGGGGCCCCCGGGCAATAGGGGATCATGGGGCCCATGTGTCCTAGCCCAAACTCAAAAAAGCCTATAAAAAAGGTACCAGGGGCATCTGATGGGGCCCCCTACTGACCCCGGGCCCTCGGGCAGTGCCCGAGTTTCCAAATGGTCAGTCCGCCCCTGATCATCATCAATGCAATGATTATATAACATTTAATATAGATCTTTCTTGTGCTGCTATTATCAATGCTAGTTCAGTATTTTATATTTGTATTTTTTTTTCTATATGTAGACTATTAATAGTGATGATGATGATAATAATGATAATATATGGGCAGCACTGTGGCTAAATGGTTAGCACTTCCACCTGGTAGTGCTAGGGTCGCTGGTTCGAATCCCAACCACAACCCCACCTGTCTGGGGTTTGCTTGTTCTCCCTGTGCCTGCGTGGGTTTCCTCTGGGTACTCCAGTTTCCTTCCACACTCCAAAGACATGCTGGGAGGTGAATTGGATCCTGTCTAAATTGTCCCTAGTATGTATGAATGTGAGTTAGGGACCTTAGATTGTACACTCCTTGAGGGTTAGGGACTGATGGGAATGTACAATATATATGTAAAGCACTGCATAAACTGATGGCGCTATATAAGTACCTGAAATAAATATTAATGCAATTATTATTATCACTGCAAGGAGTATATAAAATTTAATATAGATCTTTCTTGTGCTGCTATCATCAATATTTATTTTATTATTTATTTCAGGTACTTATATAGCACCATCAGTTTACGCTTTACATATACTGTATATTGTACATTTACATCAGTCCCTAACCTTCAAGGGGTGTACAATCTAAAGTCCCTAACCCTCAAGGGGCGTACAATCTAAGGTCCCTCACCCTCAAGGGGCGTACAATCTAAGGTCCCTAACCCTCAAGGGGTGTACAATCTAAGGTCCCTAACCCTCAAGGGGCGTACAATCTAAGGTCCCTAACCCTCAAGGGGTGTACAATCTAAGGTCCCTAACCCTCAAGGGGTGTACAATCTAAGGTTCCTAACTCACATTCATACATACACATACTAGGGACAATTTAGACAGGAGCCAATTCACCTACCAGCATGTCTTTGGAGTGTGGGAGGAAACAGGAGTACCTGGAGGAAACCCACACAGGCACAGAGAAAACCTGCAAGCTCCAGGCAGGCAGTGCCTTGGTTGGGATTTGAACCAACGACCAGAGTACTGCCAGGCAGAAGTGCTAGCCATTTAGGCACTGTGCAATACTAGCTCAGTATTATAGATTTGTATTTTTTTTTCTATATGTAGACTATTAATAGTGATGATGATGATAATGATGATAATAATAATAATCATGCAATTATTATTATTATTATTATTATCACAGCAAGGAGTACCGTATTTGCCGGCGTATAAGACGACCCCCCTACTTTTCCTGCTAAAATGTAGTGTTTGGGCTATACTCGCCGTATAAGACTACCCCTCTTCCAATGCACACCAGTGGGAGGAATAGTGCCCCATCATTGGTATCAGTGGGAGGAATAGTGCCCCATCATTGATGTCAGTGGGAGGAATAGTGCCCCATCATTGGTGTCAGTGGGAGGAGTAGTGCCCCATCATTGGTATCAGTGGGAGGAATAGTGCCCCATCATTGGTATCAGTGGGAGGAATAGTGCCCCATCATTGGTATCAGTGGGAGGAATAGTGCCCCATCATTGGTGTCAGTGGGAGGAATAGTGCCCCATCATTGGTATCAGTGGCAGGAATAGTGCCCCATCATTGGTATCAGTGGGAGGAATAGGTGCCCCATCATTGGTATCAGTGGCAGGAATGGTGCCCCATCATTGGTATCAGTGGCAGGAATAGTGCCCCATCATTGGTGTCAGTGGGAGGAATAGTGCCCCATCATTGATGTCAGTGGGAGGAATGGTGTCCCATCATTGGTGTCAGTGAGGGGTGGAATAGTGCCCCATCATTGGTGTCAGTGGGGGGTGGAATAGTGCCCCATCGTTGGTGTCAGTGGGGGGGAGGAATAGTGCCCCATCGTTGGTGTCAGTGGGAGGAATAGTGCCCCATCGTTGGTATCAGTGGGAGGAATAGTGCCCCATCATTGGTATCAGTGACACCAATGATGGGGCACTATTCCTCCCACTGAGACTTGCTGACCCTGTTCTCATATGGTGCTGCTGCAGCCAGCATATGTGGTTGCAGCAGCACCTCTACACAGCACACTTACCTGCTGCTCCGGCACTCAATTTTCGCGGGGCCGCTCGGCTCCGCCCCCTCGCCGGTGATTGGCCGCCTGTGTGCCTTTCCTGAGCTACAGTTCTGGCGGCCAATCACCGGTGAGGAGGCGGAGCTGAGCAGCCGCACGAACATCCAGTGGCCGAACTGAAGGAGACGCCGCGCTTCCTGGACCGGATCGTCGTGGGACTGGGTCCAGGTAAGAGACATCAGCCCCTGCAAACCCCTGTACTTAATGCTGCAGCCCCCCTAACATGTGTACCGGCGTATAAGACGACCCCCGACTTTTGAGAAGATTTTCAAGGGTCAAAAAGTCGTCTTATACGCCGGCAAATACGGTATATAAAATTTAATATAGATCTTTCTTGTGCTGCTATTATCAATACTAGTTCAGTATTATAGATTTGTATTTTTTTTCTATATGTAGACTATTAATAGTGTTGATTAATAATAATAATAATAATAATAATAATAATAATATAGATCTTTCTTGTGCTGCTATTATCAATGCTAATTAACTAAGATTTGTGCTCTATTAATAGTGATGATAGTTGAAAGGGATTTTTCTTTATCGACCACTGGTAGGTTTAGGCCCCGTTGGATCCATGAGGCTGCTCTCTGGGAGAAAGAAAAATACACATGCACGCCAGGTCTTCCAGAGAGCAATCTGATTTTTTATTCACAATTTCCTCCTTATATACAGTGAGTTGTAACAGGAGAACATGGAATGGAATTTCACTGAGTAATTTGTTAAGGCTGTGTACGTGACATCTGTAACAATTCATATCGCACAGATCTTGAATCAATTTCAATTCATATCGCACAGATCTTGAATCAATTACAATTCATATCGCACAGATCTTGAATCAATTACAATTCATATCGCACAGATCTTGAATCAATTACAATTCATATCGCACAGATCTTGAATCAATTACAATTCATATCGCACAGATCTTGAATCAATTACAATTCATATCGCACAGATCTTGAATCAATTTCAAGAAACCAACAGTATTTTCCCTTAAAGCAAAAGTGGTTAACTTTTAACTATATCATAGCAGAAGCAGGTGCTGTTAGTACAAAGAAATAATTGGTTACTTTTCATGCCTTGAGCAAAGCTTGATTTAAAAGGATGAGTGGCTGCATTTGATTATCTAGACCAGTGGTTCTCAACCTGTGGGTCGTGACCCCTTTTGGGGGTCGAACGACCCTTTCACAGGGGTCACCTAAGATCATCAGGAAAACACATATTTCCGATGCGTAAAGAGCAGCTACTGTGTAGAAAGCAGCTACTCTGTTAAAAGCAGCTACTGTGTAGAAAGCAGCTACTCTGTTAAAAGCAGCTACTGTGTAGAAAGCAGCTGTATTGGAGGTAAAACGACACTTCATGACTTATAATTACTGGGTAAATAATTTTATGGTTGGGGGTCACCACAACATGAGGAACTGTATTAAAGGGTCGCAGCATTAGGAAGGTTGAGAACCACTGATCTAGACAAAATATAAAATAGAGAAGCAAAATGGAGGAAATATATATAAAAAAGACAGAATGTAGGGCGAGGAACATACATTTCCCTTCAATAGTAATAATAATGTTGACAGCAATTATGTCAGAGCTCACTGATCCAGGGAGAAAATCCTTTCAGTCTGCCAGAGACATCTAGTGCAGGCAGCAGTGTATAGTAGGCACCACAAGGCAGGCAATCAGTGGCAACAAGGGCTATGATCAGTGCAGGAGTGCTCTCTGTCCATGGTACCACTGCCAGCAGTCCTGGCGGGTGGCGGTGCTCCCACTCCCGAGTCAATCCGCTGACAATACAGTACTTTGTAAATCGGACAATATTTACAAACTGTTAGTATATTTACAGATGATTGGCAACCCTGAACACTGGTCTCCCTCATGGAAAAATTAATCTGTGTCCTGTACATCCTGAGAAAATGCAGCTCTTTCCCCTCCTCCTGGCAATTGCAGTTCTTAATTACAGTAGATTTTTTCCTCTGGACTACAGTTCCCACAGTGCAGTGCTAGCTGGCTCAGTCTATGGAACTCTTCCTACTCAGCAGCTCCCTCCTCTGGCTGATCTATCTGTTAGCCAGTTCAGCACCACACGGCAGCAGCTATAGGGAGCAGCTGCAGCCAGTGTTTCTCTCACTCTCTATTCTTAGCCAAGCACCTGGCTACATTCATTTTGTCTCTTTCCAGATGACTTACCTTGTAATTGACTATCTCTCAACAAGGCTACTTGTGCCTACAAATCTATATATAAATATACAATATATTGCCCGTAGTATTGGTCGGCCTGCCTTCCCAGGCACATGACCTTTAATGGCCCCCCAGTCTTAGTCCGTAGGGTTCAATATTGAGTTGGCCCCGCCCTTTGCAGCTATAACAGCTTCAACTCTTCTGGGAAGGCCGTCCACAAGGTTTAGGAGGGTGTCTATGGGAAGGTTGGACCATTCTTCCAGAAGCACATTTGTCAGGTCAGACACTGATGTCGGGGGAGGAGGCCTGGCTCGCAGTCTCCGCTCTAATTCATCCCAAAGGTGTTCTATGGGGTTGAGGTCAGGACTCTGTGCAGGCCAGTCAAGTTCCTCCACCCCAAACTGGCTCCTCCATGTCTTTATGGACCTTGCTTTGTGCACTGGTGCACAGTCATGTTGGAACAGGAAGGGGCCATCCCCTAACTCTTCCCACAAAGTTGGGAGCATGAAATTGTCCAACATGTCGCCTTAAGAGTTCAATTCACTGGAATTAGGGGGCCAAGCCCAACCCCTGAAAAACAACCCCATACCTTAATCCCCCCTCCACCAAACTTTACACTTGGCACAATGCAGTCAGGCAAGTACCGTTCTTCTGGCCACCGCCAAACCCACACATGTCCATCGGATTGCCAGACAGATTGGTCACTCCAGAGAATACGTCTCCACAGCTCTAGAGTCCAGTGGCGGCGTGCTTTACACCTCGGCATCAGACGCTTTGCATTGCACTTGGTGATGTAAGGCTTGGATGCAGCTGCTCGGCCATGGAAACCCATTCCATGAAGTTCTCTACAAACTGTTGTTGGGCTCATCTGAAGGCCACACCAAGTTTGGAGGTCTTTAGCTATTGACTCTGCAGACAGTTGGTGACTTCTGCGCACTGTGCGCTTCAGCAGGCGCTGACCCCGCCCTGTCATGTGACGTGGCCTACCACTTGGTGGCTGAGTGGCTGTTGTTCCCAGTTGCTTCCACTTTGTTATAATCCCACTAACAGTTGAGCGTGGAATATTTAGTAGCCAGGAAATGTCACGGATGGACTTATTGCCCAGGTGGCCACCTATCACGGGACCACGCTTGGAGTCACTGAGCTCCTGAGAGCGACCCATTCTTTCACCAATGTTTGTAGAAGCAGTCTGCATGCCTAGGGGCTTGATTGTATACACCTGTGTCCATGGAGGGGATTGGAACACCTGAATCACATGATTTGGGGGGCGGGACCAATACGTTTAGCAATATAGTGTATCTACAGTATCTATCTATCTGCAAAATTGTATCAAATAATCTATCTATTATCTTTCTTTTTTTCTTTCTTTTTTTCTTTCTCTCTTTCTCACTTTCACTTGAATCACATGATTGGGAGGTGGGGCCAATACGTTTGGCAATATAGTGATTGTGAAAATACAAAACAGCAGCAATGTAAAGAAGTGTAAAAAACACATCCAGATTGTATTTCAGTAAAACATCCCAACGTGGGAACTTTTAGGAAAGAAAAACAAAACCCCCCCAATATTCTATTACTTCAACATGGATGGCAGATGGTGATTGCATTGCAATTCACCAATAAACAATTATTTGAAATTTGCTCCAATCCTGACAGACTGCAAAACCGCAGATTTCTATTTCTACTCTCGTATCCTCTCTTCATTGAACCAGCAAAAAATATTTTGTTTTTGCAATTGTCATTTTTTTTTTTTTTGTGGATTTATTTTTATTTCACTTTCACCGAAACAATGAGATTAAAAAAAAATGACATTTTATTTTTAGTTTTCTTCCTCTAATTAAGTCTTGATTTGGTTCCCGCGTTGAAATGTAAAACCCTAATTAGAAAATTCCAAATTGCCGGATTGCTGGCATATTAACCACTTCAGCTCTCACACCTGCCCACGGGTCGGGGATCATTTTTACATTTCTGGTATGGGCCTGTAAGGGAGCTTGTGATTGGTCAACGTTGGGGCCAACTGGTCCCCGCTTCTTCTTGCTAGAACAACAACCTACCTGCTTGGAGCCCTGAACCTCCGCCATATTGTGCCCAACTCCTTGCCAGAAGCCTTCCCACGACACCCCTTGCCATTCGTCTTCATATTCTAAAGAAAGGAATGTCCACACAAGAAGAGTATAGCTGTTGCACTTCACCGGCATGGCTTCAGTCGCATCACAGAGACACAATATCTGGGACAGGACTTTTTTTCTCAGGGAATAGGTACAGGAACTCCCCCACCTCCAAGTCACCCTTTGTTTCCGACCCTACCCACGTCCAAGCACCATCCCTTGGTTCCACCCCCTACCAAACTCCCAGTACCGCCCCTTTTAGAGAACACAGAACCAAGTATCACTTTGTGGTGCCAAGTAACTTGCATGTTTTTTTTGTTGATGATAACAAGAAAGGCGGAAAAATAGATCCCCTGTAGCTAGGAACATCAGACCCCCCCAGCAACAATAGACCCCCTGCCAAAATAGATTCCCCCCCAGAAACAACAGATCCTTTAGCAGCCAGCAACAATAGACCTTCCCAGTTACAGTGGACTCCCCAGTGACAATAGACCTCCCCAGCAGCAAAAGACTCCCTACAGACCATCCATCACTGAGAAAAAGATCCCTCCCAGCAGTGATTTTCCCCTGGTACATAAGACCAACCCCCAGCGACAACAGATCCCCCACCAGCAACAATAGATGTCCCCAGAAACAATAGACCCCCTGCCACATAGATTCCCTCCTGAAACAACAGATCACCCAGCAGCCAGCAACAATAGACCTCCCCAGCAACAATGGACCTCCCCAGTGACAATAGGCTCCCCAGTGACAATAGACCTCCCCAGTGACAATGGGCTCCCCAGTGACAATAGACCTCCCCAGTGACAATGGGCTCCCCAGTGACAATAGACCTCCCCAGTGACAATGGGCTCCCCAGTGACAATAGACTTCCCATTGACAATAGACCTCCCCAGTGACAATGGGCTCCCCACTGACAATAGACCTCCCCAGTGACAATAGACCTCCCCAGTGACAATAGATCCACCACAGCAGCAATAGATTCCCAACAGCCAGTATCAACAGACCCCTTAGCAGTGAGCAAAAGTAGATCCCTCCCAGCAATAATTTTCCCCTGGTACATAAGATCAACCCCCAGCAACAACAGATCACCCACCAGCAACAATAGACCTCCCTAGAAGGAATAGACCCCCTGCCAACATAAATTCCCTCTAGAAACAACAGATCCCCCAGCAGCCAGCAAAAATAGACCTCCCCAGAAACAATAGACTCCCCAGTGACAATAGACCTCCCCAGTGACAATGGGCTTCCCAGCAACAATGGATCTACCACAGCAGCAATGGACTCCCAACAGCCAGTATCAAAAGACCCCTTAGCAGTGAGCAAATGTAGATCCCTCCCAGTAATGCTTTTCCCCTGGTACATAAGACCAACCCCCAGCAACAACAGATCCCCCACCAGCAACAATAGATGTCCCCAGAAACAAGAGACCTCCCCAGTGACAATAGACCTCCCCAGCGACAATAGACTTCCCAGTGACAGTAGACCTCCCCAGTGACAGTAGGCCTCCCCAGTGACAATAGACCTCCCCAGTGACAGTAGACCTCCCCAGTGACAATGCGCTCCCCAGGGACAATGTATCCACTGCAGCAACTATAGACTCCCAACAGCCAGTATCAACAGACCATCCAGCAGTGAGCCAAAGTAGATCCCTCCCAGCAGTGATTTTCCGCTTGCAACATACTATAACCCCAGCAACAATAGATCACCCACCAGCAACAATAGATGTCCCCAGAAACAATAGACCCCCTGCCAACATAGATTCCCTCCAGAAACAACAGATCCCCCAGCAGCCAACAACAGTATACCTCCCCAGCAACAATGGACCTCCCCATTGACAATAGACTTCCCAGTGACAATGGGTTCCCCAGTGACAATAGACCTGCCCAGTGACAATGGGTTCCCCAGTGACAATAGACCTCCCCAGTGACAATGGGTTCCCCAGTGATAATAGACCTCCTCAGTGACAATAGACTCCCCAGTGACAATAGACTCCCCAGTGACAATAGGCTCCCTAGTGATAATAGACCTCCCCAGTGACAGTAGATCCACCACAGCAGCAATAGATTCCCAACAGCCAGTATCAACAGACCCCTTATCAGTGAGCAAAAGTAGATCCTTCCCAGCAGAGATTTTCCCCTTGCAACATAAGACCAACCCCCAGCAACAATAGATCACCCACCAGCAACAATAGATCCTCCACCAGCAACAATAGATCCTCCACCAGCAACAATTAACATCCCCAGCAACAATAGCCCCCCCCCCCCCCCCGCAAAAATAAATCCCCTCCAGCAACAATAGATCCCTCAGCACCTCTTTCCATTTCATACATTCAGTGCTGGAGGTGCCAGAACTGCGTTCCCCCGCGTTCCTGCTACAAAAAAAAAGCCCTGATCTGGGGTCACTTAATACTTGTCAATCACATACAGTGGCTATAAAAAGGCTTCACACCCGTGTTAAAATGTCAGGTTTCTGTGATGTAAAAAAATTAGACAAAGATAAATCATTTCAGAACTTTTTGGATTTTTGAGTTGCCTAGGGCAGCAGAAAACCTAAATACACCCCTGCATGTACCACCCACATTGAAGAAAAATATATTTGAAATATATTTTAAAAATATTCTTCCCAAATATATTGACACATTTTAAATATATTCTTCAGATTTTTTTAATATATAAAAAAGTAATTTTAACATATATTTTTTTACATATATCTGGAAATGCATTCCAAAAATGTAGATTTGTATTTTTAAAGACATACAGTATATTTGAAATGTATTTTAAAAAATATTTTTCATATATTTTGTAATAAAAACGCATTTCAACATACAATATATTTATTGCATGTTGAAATGCAAAATATATTTAAATATATATATATATATATTTAAATATATTTTGAAATATATTGAATACGGCCAAAAATTGTACCATTTCAAATACGTCAATATATTTGCGAAGAATATTTTTAAAATATATTTCAATTATATTTTTCTTCCATATGGGTACTTTGTTGCGATTCCAGCACAATTTTGCCCCCCCCCCCCAAAGAAAATGCAAACCGCTATCAAAGTAGCACCCAAGTTGCACTACATAATCGCACTGAAAGTCGGATGAAAACCTGATGGAAGTCGTGTGAACCCTCCAAGATGAAGAGGACTCTCTTTTTCTTCCAATTAGTGAAGTAAACAAGAAGGGGGAAAAAAGCCTCGGAGCCGACTTCTGAGAGATCAGAATAGTCTGCGATCTTCTTTCAGGGTAAATATCGATCCATTCTGCCAATATAAACTGTTTATAAAGATGTGCTGAACAATTGTAACCACGGGTGAGAATTGTCTGATATTTTAATAGGTGAAAATCCAGCAACATCCACCATCAGGTCTTCTAGAGACAATGGACACAATTTCATCAAACATTTTGCAGATAATATAAAGTCTTCTAAATGAGCCGGAAAAAGTAAATTTAAATTTTTATTGTCTTTTTTAATTTTTCATAAGTCATACTGATTTTGAATGTTCACCCCTCACAAAGAAATGATCGGTCTAAAAATCGAATGTTCGGTGTATTGTAACACTGAGAGACAGAATACCAACAACAAATTCAGCAGAAATGCGTCTAACAAATGATGACTGATCTGCATGTTCATGAGGGAAATAAGGATTTGATCCCCTTCACAAAACATGACTTAGTACTTGGTGGCAAATCCCTTGTTGGCAATCACAGAGGCCAGACGTTTCCTGGAGTTGGCCCCCAGGTTCACACACATCTCAGGAGGGATTTTGGCCCACTCCTCTTGGCAGATCCTCTCCAAGTCATTATTGTTTGGTGGTTGACGTTTGGCAACGCGAACCTTCAGCTCCCTCCACAGATTTTCAATTGGATTAAGGTCTGGAGACTGCTCTGTGTATTGGTTTTCCACAGACCATTCCTGATCCTCTTCTTTTTGGGTCCCCCGCTGGTGCTCCTGGCTCCTCCCCCCTGTCAAGCCTCTAGTTATGGGGGCACTCAAGCAGGCTGGCTCCCATGACAATGGACATTATCCATTCACACACAGAGCGTGACTCGGCCCTGCCCCCACTCTCTCCTCATTGGCTCACTGGCTGTGATTGACAGCAGCAGGAGCCAAAGGCTCCCTCTGCTGTTAGAGCCAATGAGAATAGAGATACCTGGGAGAGCCGTTGCTCTCATGCGCATCGCAGGATCGAGATGGGGCTCAGATAAGTGTAGGGGGCTGCACCCAGAAGGTTTTTTTTTACCTTCATGCATACAATGCCTTTGGAACCACTTTAAATCTTTGCTTTACCACTCTTGCTCTACTCTACTACTCTACACTACTCTACTCTACTCTACTCTACTCTACACTACTTTACTCTACTCTACTCTACTCTACTCTACTCTACACTACTCTACTCTACTACTCTACACTACTCTACTCTACTACTCTACACTACTATTCTACACTACTCTACTACTCTACTACACTTCTCTACTCTACTTTACTCTACTACTCTACTCTACTACTCTACTCTCCTGCTCTACTCTACTCTACTCTACTCTACACTACTTTACTCTACTCTACTCTACACTACTTTACTCTACTACTCTACACTACTCTACTCTACACTACTTTACTCTACTACTCTACACTACTCTACTCTACTCTACTCTACTCTACTCTACTCTACTCTACTCTACTCTACTACTCTACACTACTCTACTCTACTCTACTCTACTCTACACTACTTTACTCTACTACTCTACTCTACTCTACTCTACTCTACTCTACACTACTCTACTCTACTACTCTACACTACTCTACACTACTCTACACTACTCTACTCTACTACTCTACACTACTATTCTACACTACTCTACTACTCTACTACACTTCTCTACTCTACTTTACTCTACTACTCTACTCTATTCTACTACTCTACTCTACTCTACTCTACTACTCTACTCTACTCTACTACTCTACTCTACTCTACTCTACTACTCTACTCTACTCTACTACTCTTCTCTACTCTACTACTCTACTCTACTACTCTACTCTACTACTCTTCTCTACTCTACTCTACTCTACTACTCTACTCTACTACTCTACTCTACTACTCTACTACTCTACTCTACTACTCTACTCTACACTACTCTACTCTATTACTGTACTACTCTACTCTGCTCTACTACTCTACTCTATTCTACTACTCTACTACTCTGATCTACTACTCTACTCTACTATTCTGCTACTCTACTCTACTCTACTACTCTTGATTATGGAATGTGTAACACCACAACCTTGTTATTAGGTACATCGCAGGATCGAGATGGGGCTCAGATAAGTGTAGGGGGGCTGCACCCAGAAGGTTTTTTACATACAATGCCTTTGGAAACACTTTTAATCTTTGCTTTACCACTCTTGCTCTACTATACTACTCTACTCTACTCTACTCTACTGCTCTACTCTATTCTACTACTCTACTCTACTGCTCTACTACACTACTCTACTCTACACTTCTCTACTCTACTCTACTCTACTGTATTCTACTACTCTTTGTTTTACCACTCTTGCTCTACTGTACTACTCTACTCTACTACTCTACTACTCTACTCTATTCTATTCTACTACTCTACTCTACTACTCTTCTCTACTATACTCTACTACTCTACTCTACTACTCTACTACTCTACTCTACACTACTCTACTACTCTACTCTACTCTATTCTATTCTACTACTCTACTCTACTACTCTTCTCTACTATACTGTACTACTCTACTCTACTCTACTACTCTACTACTCTACTCTATTCTATTCTACTACTCTACTCTACTACTCTTCTCTACTATACTCTTCTACTCTACTCTATTCTACTACTCTACTACTCTACTCTACACTACTCTACTACTCTACTCTACTCTATTCTACTACTCTACTACTCTACTCTACTACTCTTGATTATGCCATGTGTAACACCACAACCTTGTTATTAGGTACATCGCAGGATCGAGATGGGGTTCAGATAAGTGTAGGGGGGCTGCACCCAGAAGGTTTTTTACCTTCATGCATACAATGCCTTTGGAACCACTTTAAATCTTTGCTTTACTACTCTTGCTCTACTCTACTACTCTACTCTACTACTCTACTCTACTACTCTAGTCTATTCTACTACTCTACTTTACTACTCTACTTTACTCTACACTACTCTACTACTCTACACTACTCTACTATACTGTACTCCTCTACTGCTCTACTCTACTCTACTACTTGACTGCTCTACTCTACTCTATTCTACTACTCTACTCTACACTACTGTACTACTCTACACTACTCTACCCTACTACTCTACTTTACTACTCTACTCTACTACTCTACTTTACTACTCTACTACTCTACACTACTCTACAACTGTACTACTCTATTCTACTCCTCTACTACTCTACTCTACTTTACTACTCTTGATTATGGAATGTGTAACAACACAGCCTTGTTATTAGGTACTTTTGGAACAAAAGTTCTTTAGGTTTCTAAAACTTAACAAAAATTTACATTAAAAAAAGAGTTTGCACTTGTAGAGCGCTCCCCCAAAAAAGCCGCTGGTGAATTGAGTCCTTTTCCCCCAGATTGGAGCTCACACAGCCAGGTGCACAATATTTTCGGCACTCTTCCTCTGGCCCCAAAGAAGAGTCTAGGGGGTTTGAAATTTCTGAATTTGGATAGGAATGGGCAGTGTTCTTGGGTCCAGTCCTGCAGGAGGAGACCTCCTGGGGTAGAAGTCTGGAAGGAGCCATCAGGAAGACACTGAGGTCTCAGCTAGGATTAGTTGGGGGGGGGGGGGTTATTCGATAGCTCAAGTCCAGCGATCACATTGGGTCTGGAGAAGCTCACTGGAAAGAACCCGGAGGACAGTGGTGGGAAGAATCCAGCTGTCTTGTGGTGGTATGAGTCTACATCTCCCTCATTAGGAAGAGCCTGGTGGATATCGGCAGGAGGAAAATGATGATCCTGTGGCTGTGTGAGCACATGCCTCCAGTGCTGAAGAGTAGTGACTGTGTGTACATTTTAACCCTGGAAAGAGTACAGGACACCATCACCATAGAGATTCTGCGGGACATTTACTTTTTTTGTGTAGCATGCAACCAAAAGTAGAAGAGTCCCCAAGTTGTTCAGTTTACCCCCGGGACTCTGCCGATATCCACCAGGCTCTTCCTAGTGAGGGGGATGTAGACTCATACCACCATAGGACAGCTGGACTCTTCCCACCACCAACCTCCTGGTTCTTTCCAGTGAGCTTCTCCAGACCCAATGTGATCCCTGAGCTTGAGCTATCGAATAACCCCCCTAACTAAGCCTAGCTGAGACCTCGGTGTCTTCCTGATGGCTCCTTCCAGACTTCTGCCCCAGGAGGTCTCCTCCTGCAGGACTGAACCCAAGAACACTGCATCTGCTGCTCAGGCCTCAAACTATTCATTGGATCTCTCACCCCTACTAGCCACTCCTCCCCAAGGATTGGCTGGCGTTCCATAAATATTCAAGCTGCCCACTCTGCCCTCCCTCCCACTATTATTTTAGAATTTTCTAGAACAGGGGTCTCCAAACTTTCTAAAGAAAGGGCCAGTTTACTGTTCTTCAGACTTTAAGTGGGCTCTACTTTGGTCAGTGGGAGTAGAAAATGCCCTGGCATAAGTGGGAGCAACAAATGCCCCATCATTGTTGTCAGTGGGAGGAATTGTTCCCCATCATTGGTGTAATTGGGATAAAAAGTGTCCCATCATTGGTGTCAGTGGGAGGAATAGTGCCCCCTCATTGGTGTCAGTGGGAGGAATAGTGCCCCCTCATTGGTGTCAGTGGAAGGAATCGTGGCCCATCATTGGTGTCATTGGGGGAAAAAGTGTCTCATCTTTGGTGTCAGTGGGATTAGTATCCCATCAATAGTGTCAGTGGAAGGAATTGTGCCCCCTCATTGGTGTCAGTGGAAGGAATCGTGGCCCATCATTGGTGTCATTTGGAGAAAAAGTGCCCCATCATTGGTGTAAAAGTACCCCATCATTGGTGTCATTGGGGGAAAAAGCATCTTATCATTGGTGTCAGTGGAATAGTGCCCTGTTGTTGGGGTCAGTGGAAGGAATTGTGCCCCTTTGGTGGTGTCATTTGGAGAAATAGTGCCCCATCATTGGAGTCATTGGGGGAAAAAATGTTTCGTCTTTGGTGTCAGTGGGATTAGTGTCCCATCGTTAGTGTCAGTGGAAGGAATTGTGCTCCTTTGTTGGTGTCATTTGGAGAAAAAGTGCCCCATCATTGGTGTAAAAGTACCCCATTATTGGTGTCATTGGGGGAAAAAGCATCTTATCATTGGTGTCAGTGGAATAGTGCCCTGTTGTTGGTGTCAGTGGAAGGAATTGTGCACCTTTGGTGGTGCCATTTGGAGAAACAGTGCCCCATAATTGGTGTCAGTGGGAGGAATAGTGTCCCATCATCGGCATCATTAGGAGAAATAGTTCCCCATCACTGGTTTCATTGGGTGGCATAGTGCCCCATCATTGGTGTCAGTGGGAGGAATAGTGCCCCTTCATTGGTGTCAGTGGGAGGAATAGTGCCACATCATTGATGTCAGTGGAATAAATCATGCCCCTTCATTGGTATCATTGGGAGAAATAGTTCCCAATCGTTGGTTTCATTGGGAGGAATAGTGCCCCTTTATTGGTGCCATTGGAAGAAACACTGCCCCGTCATTGGTTTTATTGGTAAGAATAGTGCCCATCATTGGTGTCATTGGGAATAATTCTGTCTGTCTGTTTGTGGGGTCAGTGGGAGGAATTACGCCCCATCGTTGGTGTCAGTGGAGGAAATGGTATCCCAAGGGCGTGTGTGTGTGTGTGTATATATATATATATATATATATATATATATATATAAAATGTTTGGAGGTCTTAAGACATTTTCTAGACATTAAAAAATTCAAAAACCACCAATTTATTCTCTAGGGCCTCTGCTTAACAAAAAAAACAAAAAACAAAAAAAAAAAATATATATATATATGCATATATATATATATATATATATATATATATATATATATATTTCTATATCTATCTATCTATCTATCTATCTATCTATCTATCTATCCATATATATGTGTGTGTGTATATATATATATATATATATACAGTGGGGATCGAAAGTTTGGGCACCCCCGCTAAAAATTTGTATTAATGTGCATAAAGAATCCAAGGAAAGATGGAAAAATCTCCAAAAAGGCATCAAATTACAGATTACACATTCTTATAATATGTCAACAAAAGTTAGATTTTATTTCCATCATTTACACTTTCAAAATAACAGAAAACAAAAAAATGGCGTCTGCAAAAGTTTGGGCCCCCTGCAGAGTTAATATCTTGTACTGCCCCCTTTGGCAAGTATCACAGCTTGTAAACGCTTTTTGTAGCCAGCCAAGAGTCTTTCAGTTCTTGTTTGAGGTATCTTTGCCCATTCTTCCTTACAAAAGTCTTCCAGTTCTTTGAGATTTCTGGGCTGTCTGTCACGCACGGCTCTTTTAAGGTCTATCCATAGATTTTCAATGATGTTGAGGTCAGGAGATTGTGAAGGCCATGGCAAAACCTTCAGTTTACGCCTCTTGATGTAATCCCCCGTGGATTTCGAGGTGTGTTTAGGATCATTATCCATTTGCAGTAGCCATCCTCTCTTTAACTTCAGCTTTTTCACAGTTACCATCCACAATTTGCTGAAATTTTATTGAATCCATTTTTCCTTCTACTCGTGAGATGTTCCCTGTGCCACTGGCTGCAACACAACCCCAAAGCATGATTGATCCAACCCCATGCTTAACAGTTGGACAGAGGTTCTTTTCATTAAATTCTGTGCCCCTTCTTCTCCAAACGTACCTTTGCTCATTCCGGCCAAAAAGTTCAATTTTAACCTCATCGGTCCACAGAACTTGTTTCCAAAATGCATCAGGCTTGTCTATATGTTCATTTGCAAAGTTCAAACGATGATTTTTGTGGTGAGGACGTAGAAGAGGTTTTCTTCTGATGATTCTTCCATGAAGACCATATTTGTACAAGTATCTCTTTATAGTGGAAAAGTGACCACAACTCCAGTGTCTGCCAGATCTTTCTGGAGGGATCGTGCAGTCAAACGTGGGTTTTGAATTGTTTTTCTCACAATCTTGCGAGGTGTTCTGTCTGATATTTTTCTTGGTCTTCCAGACCTTGCTTTAACTTCCACTGTTCCTGATGACTGCCATTTCTTAATTACATTCCGAACAGAGGATATTGACATCTGAAAACGCTTTGCTATCTTCTTATAGCCTTCTCCAGCTTTGTGAGCGTCAACTATTTTCAGTTTCAGTTTTCTAGACAACTGCTTAGAAGAACCCATGGTGCTGATTGTTGGGGCAAGGTCAGATGAGTCTGGGCATTTAAAACCTTTGAGATTGACATCACCTGGTCTTCCCAGACGATGATTGAGAACAATCCATGACACTGGCAGGTCTCAGCTTGGCAAAGGGGGCAGTGCATGCTATAAATTCTTCAGGGTGCCCAAACTTTCGATCCCCACTGTATATATGAATATATATATTCCCCCATATATATATATATATATATATATATATATATAAAAACATACATCTCAAATATACTGTATGTCTTTAAAAATACAAATATATGTTAAAATGACTTGTTTATATGTTAAAGAAATCTGAAGAATATATTTAATAAAATATATATTTTTAAAAATATTTTTCATATATTTTGTAATATCCAAAAAATGCATTGCAACGCTATATATATATATATATATATATATATATATATATATATTTTTTTTTTTTTTTTTTTTTTTTTTTTTTTTTGTTAAGCAGAGGCCCTAGAGAATAAATTGGTGCTTTTTGAATTTTTTTAATGTCTAGAAAATGTCTTAAGACCTCCAAACATTTTATATATATATATATATATATATATATATATATATATATATATAAATATATTGTCTTGTTGGAACACCCATTTCAAGGGCATTTCCTCTTCAGCATAAGGCAGCATGACCTCTTCAAGTCTTCTGATGTATTCAAACTGATCCATGATCCCTGGTATGCGATAAATAGGCCCAACACCGTAGTATGAGAAACATCCCCATATCATGATGCTTGCACCACCATGCTTCACTGTCTTCACAGTGTACTGTGGCTTGAATTCAGTGTTTGGGGGTCGTCTGACAAACTGTCTCCGCCCACTAGACCCAAAAAGAACAATCTTACTTTCATCAGTCCACAAAATGTTGCCCCATTTCTCTTTAGGCCGGTCAATGTGCTCTTTGGCAGATTGTAACCTCTTCAGCACGTCTTTTTCCAACAGTGGGACTTTGCGGGGACTTCTTGCAGATAGCTTGGCTTCACATAGGCGTCTAATTGTAACAGTCCTCACAGGGAACGTCACACCTTCTTTCATCTTCCTGGAGCTGATTGTTGGCTGAGTCCGCGCCATTTTGGCTATTCTTCTATCCATTCCAATGGTAGTTTTTCGCTTTCTTCCTCGTCTTTCAGGTTTTGGTTGCCATTTTAAAGCATTTGCCATCATTTTAGCTGAGCAGCCGATCATTTTCTGCACTTCTTTATATGTTTTCCCCTCTCCAATCAACTTTTTAATCAAGGTACGCTGTTCTTCTGAACAATGTCTGGAACGACCCATTTTCCTCAGAATTTCAGAGAGAAATGCACTGTAACCAGCATGTCCAACATTTGCTGCCTTCCTTCCTTAAATAAGGGCAATAATTGCCACCTGTTTATCAAAGAATGAATGACCTCACTAATAGAACTCCACACTGCTATTATTTTGAACACGCCCCTTTCAATGAGTGATTCAATGACACAGAATCAGCAGCATGCATGTCATGACTGTTGGGTCTGTTGGATTTCTATGACTCTACTACACCTGCTAGGAAATTATTTGCCATGTAGAAATATCATTTCCACCAAAAACAGGGATTGATCCGGTTAGTGATGTCTGAATGCTATTATTTTGAACACAACTGTATATATATATATATATATATATATGTGTGTTTGTATGTATATATATATATATGTGTGTGTGTGTGTGTTTGTATGTATATATATATATATGTGTGTGTGTTTGTATGTATATATATATATATGTGTGTGTGTGTGTGTATGTATATATATATATGTGTGTGTGTTTGTATGTATGTATATATATATATGTGTGTGTGTGTTTGTGTGTGTTTGTATGTATATATATATATATATGTGTGTGTGTGTTTGTGTGTGTTTGTATGTATATATATATATATGTGTGTGTATGTGTATATACTGTATATATATTTATATATATATATATATATATATATCTTTGATGTTGATACATCAGATCTCTTTGAGCTTTAAATAAAACAACTTCTGACAAATTATTTAGCATGGCAGGTCAAAAGCAATGAAGCTCTAACAGAAGAATTACCACCCCCCTACCTCCTGCCCCACCCCCCTCCCACCACCACCTTCACCTACAGCGACCCACGCAAAAGAGCGCATTCTGAATTTTTACTGTCATAGCACCAGCTGAGTTCCCAAAACGCCTTGATATCACTTTGTTGGATTTCACAGCCACCATATATCCAACTGTGACTCAGTGTTGTACCTCAGCTGGAAACAATGATAATAACTACAGAACGATATACTAAGCAGCTTATGCCGCTTAATTACAGAGCCAGTGCAAAGACGAGCTATTTTAGGACGCGGCGTATCTCTTAAGTCCGATATACTCGCTGCTCTCCCGTCCACACTAACAAGGTCATGTTTAAAATTAGCATCATATTCACCAATCAGGTATAGAGGAATATTCAGAGTCAGCTCTTGGGCCTCATTTACAAAATGAGTGCAAAAAGCACATTCACTAGCAACGCGTTATTAAAGAGACCCTGTTGCCAGACCATGAACTTCAACAACAGTCTTCCCATAGAAGTGCAGTATATGTGAATTTAACATACACTATATTGCCAAAAGTATTGGGCCACCTGTCTTTCCACGCACATGGACTCCCAGTCTTAGTCCGTAGGGTTCAATATCGAGTTGGCCCAGCCCTTTCCACGCACTTGACCTTTAATGGCCCCCCAGTCTTAGTCCGTAGGGTTCAATATTGAGTTGGCCCCGCCCTTTGCAGCTATAACAGCTTCAACTGTTCACAAGGTTTAGGAGGGTGTCTATGGGAAGGTTGGACTATTTTTCCAGAAGCACATTTGTCAGGTCAGGCACTGATGTCGGGGGAGGAGGCCTGGCTCGCAGTCTTCGCTCTAATTCATCCCAAAGGTGTTCTATGGGGTTGAGGTCAGGACTCTGTGCAGGGCAGTCAAGTTCCTCCACCCCAAACTGGCTCCTCCATGTCTTTATGGACCTTGCTTTGTGCACTGGTGTGCAGTCATGTTGGAACAGGAAGGGGCCATCCCCAAACTCTTCCAGCATGAAATTGTCTAAAATGTCCTAGTATGCTGATGCTTAAGAGTTCCATTCATTGGTACTAATGAATAACCCCCTGAAAAACAACCCCACACCATAATCCCCCCTCCACCACACTTTACACTTGGCACAATGCAGTCAGGCAAGTACCGTTCTCCTGGCCACCGCCAAACCCAGAAACGTCCATCAGATTGCTAGACAGAGAAGCGTGATTGGTCACTCCACAGAACACATCTCCACTGCTCTAGAGTCCAGTGGTGGCGTGCTTTACACCACTGCATCCCACTCTTTGCATTGCAGTTGGTGATGTAAGGCTTGGATGCAGCTGCTCGGCCATGGAAACCCATTCCATGAAGCTCTCTACGCACTGTTGTTGGGCTCATCTGAAGGCCACACCAAGTTTGGAAGTCTTTAGCTATTGACTCTGCAGAGAGTTACGTCTGGAGGAAGCTGGAAGGTGGTAGCTGCCCTGAGGACTTGTGAGCGAAGATCATATCTGATTCCTGGTGACTTTCTGCTTTTTGTGATCTAAGTGCCAGAGGTAAAGTGACTGAGACAGCTCTCATAGGGTCTCAGAGTAGTGGCCATTCCAACAGAATCCTGGAATGTGAGTCTAGGAAAGCATACCCTCCTGTTACTGAGCAAGCGTGTGGGTTAGGTGAGCATGGCAGTGATGACACCGAGGCCTGGGATGCATAAGCCAATGTATTGAAGAACTTGCAGAACAGTACAACAGCCCAGCTGCGTGGAACACCCTCCCGAGAACTCACAGTTAAATGAAGCACTCAGCGGTAGTAGGCCCGAGCTGAAAAGAACGCCTGCCACGGCAACTGTAGTACAGTGTGGCCTGTCCAACCCAAGAGGGAGCTTGCAGAACAGTACAACAGCCTAGCTGTGTGGAATGCCCTCCCGGCAACTCAGTTAAATGAAGCAGACAGTGAGTGGTAGTTGGCCCGAGCTGAAAAGAACGCCTGCCACGGGATGTGTAGTCCTGCGTGGCCGGTCCAACCCAAGAGCGAGCTTGCAGAAGTGTAGAGTTGGCCTTGCTTTTTTCTTACTCTTCCAGAACTTATCAAGGTCCTACCTTTCCTCAGGGCTTGTGCTGCTCCATGTGCTGGCATCCATCTTAGGTCTTCAAAGCATTGTGGGATCCTTTATGCTTTCAGCTTCTCCCAGGAGGTGGCGACTTATCACATTTAAGTCTGCTGTTTGTAGCTGTCCATTGCATTCGTGTCCTGTCTGTTGCACAACAGCAAGTTCCTGTTCAGTTAACTCATTGCTCTCTTGGATACCGACTCGGCTTTGGCTAAGACTCCTCCTGGCTTCTGACCCCGACTCTGGCGACCATTCTTCCTGGCTTCTGACCCCGGCTCTGGCGACCATTCTTCCTGGATTCTGACCCTGGCTCTGGCCACCATTCTTCCTGGCTTCTGACCCCGGCTCTGGCGACCATTCTTCTTGGCTTCTGACCCCGGCTCTGGCGACCATTCTTCTTGGCTTCTGACCCCGGCTCTGGCGACCATTCTTCCTGGCTTCTGACCCCGGCTCTGGCGACCATTCTTCCTGGCTTCTGACCCCGGCTCTGGCGACCATTCTTCCTGGCTTCTGACCCCGGCTTTGGCTATGAATCCCGCTGGTTCTCGACTTGATTATCCTGGAACATGACCTCGGCAGGAGAACTTCTGTCCCACCAAGTCATCCGCTGTTGCTGTCAGACTTGCACAGACTCTTGCCTTGTTTCTTTGTAAATAAACCTACCTTTAATTGCACCTCCTTGTGTGTCTGGCTCCTCGCTCCCTGACAACTAGCCACTTCACAAATGCACAGCAAAACCTGGGGGCAGGGACTTAAAAAGACTCTGCTGGACCCAAGATGGCTGCCAGAGTCATCTAAATGCATTATAGGCAACCAGAATGCTGCTCCAGGGGGCCGAGGAAACCAAGTTTCTCCTGACTTCCTCTCCACCAGCAGTACCACTCTGGTTGACCACCTATAGTGGAGACAACAGACACCAGGGGTGGACTGACAACTCATGGGGCCCCCGGGCAATAGGAAATCATGGGGCCCCTGTTGACTCGCCCACACTCAAACCACACCCAAAAAAGCGTATGATAGGTACCAGGGGCATCTCATGGGTCCCTCTACTGACCCTGGACCCTCGGGGCAGTGCCTGAGTGCCTAAATGGTCAGTCCGCCCCTGAACTGCACCTGCCTACAAGCATTTTGGAGCAACCCATGCCCTCACCCCTCATCTGCTTAAAGTTCTTCAAGCAATACTTTTCCAAAAGACATCCACTAAACTGAGTTATTGGTGCCGGTGTGAATGGACTGGTGATTGGCAGCCTCTGCACTATTAGGGAAAAGCTATCTATTTTCAGCGCCCCCTACTGGGGTAGCTCAACATAAGCAACACTAAGTTCATTTTGGTTTCTATGCAGTAGCTGCGTTTTATGTATCGTTTGGATGTGATGAAGGCCCCCAGAAGAGCTGGCCATATCTCTAAGCACCCTTTGCTGCTACTTTGTGACAAGTGCATACTCAGCAAAGTCCAATCAGCATGTTCAGTGTTCTGTTTCTTGCTAATATGTGGCTGCAATGCAGATGAAAGGGGGCTCTCGGACTTTTGACATCGTTTCGAAGCCTCCTGGAAATCTTTAGAGGATGATGAGTTTTACCTGTTGCTGGTAGCTGCGTAGTCCATGTTCCTCGTCGTTGAGCAGGTGCAACATAACGCCAAAATTACATCTCAGACTTCTTCCGCAAAATATTTCATTATAAGAGGCACTTTCACAACATACACATTAATTAAACAAAGCCAGGATTTATTATACGCCCTACAAGTGGAGCACTTAATCATCTAATATGTTAAGCGCATTATTCATTTTGATTTCACACAGTATTACGGCTGAATTAAATACAAGACAAGGCGCGGCGCTGCATTTCCCTTGTTATAAAAGTAGCTTTCTGCTGTGAGAGATTTCTAAATGAAATATTATTTCCATAGTCCATTAGTCCATAATGTAAGGCAATAAATAAACAAGGAAAGGACCCAAAGGCTGCACACCGCTCCCGAGACCTTGCCCCAAGATATTGTCTAGAACAGCATAACCTACTTCTACTCTGCCACTTCCCTCATAGACATCCATTCCCGTCAGCACTATTCCATTTTATTGGCTCTGCAGAAAAAAAAGAAGGTTTATGTGTAACAAAGATATTATCTTTACTACATGCAAATGACTCCACACTCCCCAATCACCAATAACAAATAGTATGTAACCCGGGGGGGCAAAGACGGCTTTATTCTGCTTGAGAGAGGAAAAGCAGAGAGAGAAATTAAGAGGGAACGAGATGTGGGAAAAGAGATAAGATGAAGAGGAGAGGAAGAGGAGAGGAAGAGAAGAGGAGAGGAGATGAAGAGGAGAGGAAGGGGAGATGAAAGGGAGATGAAGAGGAAGAGGCGATGAAGAGGAGAGGAAGAGAAGAGGAGAGGAGATGAAGAGGAGAGGAGAGGAAGGGGAGATGAAAGGGAGATGAAGAGGAGAGGAAGAGGAGACGAGATGGAGAGGAGATGAGATGGAAAGGAGAGGAGAGGAAGAGGAGATTAAGGGGAGATGAAGAGGAGAGGAAGAGGAGAGGTAGAGGAGAGGAAGAGGAGATGAAAAGGAGAGGAAGAGAAAATGAAGAGGAGAGGGGATGAAGAGGAGAGGAAGAGGAGAGGAGATGAAGAACAGAAGAAAAGGAGATGAAGAGAAGACAACGAGGAGAGGAGATGAAGAGTAGAGGAAGAGAAGAGGAAGGGCAGATGAAGGGGAGATGAAGAGAAGATGAAGAGGGGAGGAGATGAAGAGTAGAGGAAGGGGAGATGAAAGGGAGATGAAGAGGAGAGGAAGAGGAGAGGAGATGAAGAGGAGAGGAAGAGAAGAGGAGAGGAGATGAAGAGGAGAGGAAGGAGAGATGAAAGGGAGATGAAGAGGAGAGGAAGAGAAGACGAGATGGAGAAGAGATGAGATGGAAAGGAGAGGAGAGGAAGAGGAGATTAAGGGGAGAGGAAGAGGAGATGAAAAGGAGAGGAAGAGGGGATGAAGAGGATAGTAAGGGGAGATGAAAGGGAGATGAAGAGGAGAGGAAGAGGAGAGGAGATGAAGAGGCGATGAAGGAGAGATGAAGAGAAGATGAAGAGGGGAGGAGATGAAGAGGAGAGGAAGAGAAGAGGAGAGATGAAAAGGAGAGGAAGGAGAGATGAAAGGGAGATGAAGAGGAGAGGAAGAGGAGACGAGATGGAGACGAGATGAGATGGAAAGGAAAGGAAAGGAGAGGAAGAGGAGATTAAGGGGAGATGAAGAGGAGAGGTAGAGGAGAGGAAGAGGAGATGAAAAGGAGAGGAAGAGGGGATGAAGAGGATAGGAAGGGGAGATGAAAGGGAGATGAAGAGGAGAGGAAGAGGAGAGGAGATGAAGAGGTGATGAAGGAGAGATGAAGAGAAGATGAAGAGGGGAGGAGATGAAGAGGAGAGGAAGAGAAGAGGAGAGATGAAAAGGAGAGGAAGGAGAGATGAAAGGGAGATGAAGAGAAGAGGAAGAGGAGACGAGAAGGAGACGAGATGAGATGGAAAGGAAAGCAAAGGAGAGGAAGAGGAGATTAAGGGGAGATGAAGAGGAGAGGTAGAGGAGAGGAAGAGGAGATGAAAAGGAGAGGAAGAGAAAATGAAGAGAAGAGAGGATGAAGAGGAGTGGAAGAGGAGAGAAGATGAAGAACAGAAGAAAAGGAGATGAAGAGAAGACGACGAGGAGATGAAGAGGAGAGGAAGAGAAGAGGAAGGGCAGATGAAAGGGAGATGAAGAGGAGAGGAAGAAGCGATGAAGGGGAGATGAAGAGAAGATGAGGAGGGGAGGAAATGAAAAGGAGAGGAAGGGGAGATGAAAGGGAGATGAAGAGGATGAGGAGAGGAAGAAATGCGGAAGAGTAGGAGGAGAGGGAGAGGGAATGCGATGGAGGGAAAGAAAAGAAAAAGAAGGGAAAAGACATATGAGGGAAAGGAGAAAGGCAAATAGGGGAAGGAAGAATGAGGGAAAAAAGGATAGAAAGGAGAAAGGGAAGGGAGGAAGGAAGGAAGGAAGGAAGGAAGGAAGGAAGGAAGATACTGGCTCCACTTTACAGTATATAGGATTATGGATTTACAATGTGGAGCATGATGCAAAGTGTGGAGTATATAACAAAGCACAGTGTAACAAGTGTAGAAGTGTAAAGTATGTAATATAAAGCACAGTGTACAGAGTCCAGTAGTGTAAAGTATAGCACAGTGTATACAGTGGGGCAGAGCGGAGTATGTAACATATATCACAGCATACAGAGGGTGGCAGTTCGGGGCCCTGTGTTCAGAAAGGAGTATTCAACGTACCGCACAGTGAAAAGTGTGCTGATGTGTTAGGCAAGCAGCATAGAGCACAGCATAGTGTCCAGTAATGGGAAATATGTCCTGTACAGCACAGTGTTCACAATGCAGCAGAGTAGGGTACATAACATACAGTGCATCATGTGATCATTTAACCTAAAGCCCTATGCACAAAATAATGGAGGCATGTGCATGAAAGTCACAGCATAGTATATGGGAAAGGGTGTGTGTGTGTGTGTGTGGGGGGGGTATTTAATGTACAGCACAGTGTGCAGAGTACAGCAGTGTGAAGTATTGAACATACAGCCCAGTGCAAAGTATATAATGCCTAGCTGAGTGTACAGACTGGAGCGATGTGTAATATACAGCACAGCATGGGGAGTGACGTTCCAGAAGTGCGGTGGTGGGCTGCGATACCCTCGCACTCCCGCTGTAAATAGCAGTCACGGAGATTCTTCTGTTCTCTAAACTCTCAGCTATAAAGCAGAAGATATTTTCTATAATCAGATAATCTGTAAAGATAAACGCAAAGCGCGAACCTTACAGCGACCTTTAAAAACTCTTTATGGGTTCTGTTTCCAAGTGGACTCTTTCATTTTGTTTTATTAAATCAACTTCATTACCAGCTGTAAAGTAATTGCCACTTTGCTGTAATGACAGAAATGCCACATTACCATTCTTTCTATCGCAGTGCCATTTCAAGCCACCCTACGCGTTTTCAGACGGTCGAGGAAAATTAAACCGGCCTCAGAAAAAGTAAAGCAAACGGGGAGCCAAACTTAACCCTTTCAGCTCCGGAAGGGTTTTATTAGGGGTTTTTTTTTGCTATTCAGCACTGCACTACTTTAACTGGCAATTGCGTGGTCATGCGACGCTGTGGCCAAATTAAATTTATATGCCCACAAATAGAACTTTCTTTTGGCAGTATCTGATCACCATGGGCTGTTTGTTTTTTTGTGATATAAAGGAAAAAAGACTGAACATTTTGAATATATACAGTATCCCCCGGACTGTATACAATGTATATATATATGTATACACACACCACACAGTATTTCCCAGAAGTGAGTCCCCCCCTCCCCTGGACTGTATACAATATATATATATATATATATACAGTTATACAGTATTCCCCAGAAGTGGGTCCCCCCCTCACATTTGTGTCAATATTTGATTCTCTCTTTTTCATGTGACAACACTGAGGAAATGACACTTTGCTACAATGTGACGTAGTCAGTGTACAGCTTGTAGACCGTAAATTTGCTGTCCCCTCAAAATAACTCAACACACCGCCATTAATGTCTAAACCGCTGGTAACAAAAGTGAGTCCACCGCTAAGTGACAAGGTCCAAATTGGGCCCAAAGTGTCAATATTTTGTGTGGCCGCCATTATTTTCCAGCACTGCCTTAACCCTCTTGGGCATGGAGTTCACCAGAGCTTCACAGGTCGCCACTGGAGTCCTCTTCCACTCCTCCATGACGTCATCACGGAGCTGGTGGACGTTAGAGACCTTGCGCTCCTTCATCTTCTGTTTGAGGATGCCCCACAGATGCTCAATAGGGTTTAGGTCTGGAGACATGCTTGGCCAGTCCATCACCTTTACCCTCAGCTTCATTAGCAAGACAGTGATGGTCTTGGAGGTGTGTTTGGGGTCGTTATCATGTTGGAATACTGCCCTGCGGCCCAGTCTCTGAAGGGAGGGGATTATACTCTGCTTCAGTATGTCACAGTACATGTTGGCATTCATGGTTCCCTCAATGAACTGTAGCCCCCCCAGTGCTGGCAGCACTCATGCAGCCCCAGACCATGATACTCCCACCACCATGGGGCCCCAGACCATGACACTCCCACCACCATGGGGCCCCAGACCATGACACTCCCACCACCATGGGGCCCCAGACCATGACACTCCCACCACCATGCTTGAATGTAGGCAAGACACACTTGTCTTTGTACTCCTCACCTGGTTGCCACCACACACGCCTGACACCATCTGAACCCAATCTTGGTGTCATCAGTCCACAGGAGACGGTTCCAGTAATCCATGTCCTTCATCTGCTTGTCTTCAGCAAACTGTTTGTGGCTTTCTTGGTCATCATCTTTAGAAGAGGCTTCCTTCTGGGACGACAGCCATGCAGACCAATTTGATGCAGTGTGTGGCGTATGGTCTGAGCACTGACAGGCTGACCCCCCCCCCCCCCCACCCCTACACCCTCTGCAGCAATGCTGGCAGCACTCATACGTCTATTTCCCAAAGACCACCTCTGGATATGACGCTGGGCACGTGCACTCAGCTACTTTGGTGGACCATGGCGAGGCCTGTTCTGAGTGGAGCCTGTCCTGTTAAACCGATGTATGGTCTTGGCCTCCGTGCTGCAGCTCAGTTTCAGGATCTTGGCAATCTTCTTATAGCCTCGGCCATCTTTATGTAGAGCAACAATTCTTTTTTTCATATCCTCAGAGAGTTCTTTGCCATGAGGTGCCATGCTGAACTTCCAGTGACCGGTAGGGGTGAGTGAGAGCGATAACACCAAATGTAACCCACCCGCTCCCCATTCACACCTGAGACCTTATAACACTAAGGAGTCACATGACCCCCGGGGAGGGAAAATGGCTGATTGGGCCCAATTTGGACCTTGTCACTTAGGGGTGGAGTCACTTTTGGTGCCAGCGGTTTAGACATGAATGGCGGTTTGTTGAGTTATTTTGAGGGGACAGCAAATTTCCATGTTATACAAGCTGTACACTGACTACGTCACATTGTAGCAAAGTGTCATTTCTTCAGTGTTGTCACATGAAAAGAGAGAATCAAATATTGACACAAATGTGAGGGGGGGACTCACTTCTGGGAGATACTGTATATATAAATATATATATATACACATTGTATGCAGTCCGGGGGAGGGGGGGACTCACTTCTGGGGAATACTGTATATATAAATATATATATATACACATTGTATGCAGTCCGGGGGAGGGGGGGACTCACTTCTGAGAGAATATATATATATATATTTGTATGACAAGTCACACCCCATGTTTCCCAGTACCAATCATATCTGTGCAACTTCAAGTTGCAAGGACTTGAAAGTAATTCCAGAACTGCAGCGGTCCGACTTTCATGCGACTTGAGGGCCATAGACTTCAATGTAAACCCTCCGAAGTCCCTGGAAAGTCATACCTGAATGTTATACATGTGACTTGTGTGTAACTGTGCACAAATAATTGTCCTTAGTCAAAGCCAAAATTGCATTCATCCAAAGTCACCTAAATGTATCTGCAAAGTCTCATCAAAGTCGCTCCGAAGTTGCATCAAGTCACACTGTAAAGACACGAGGAAAATCACACGATTTTGAAGTTGCACAAGTATGAATGGAGCCTCAAGGCTGTGATCAGCAATCTGTAGTGGGACTTTGTTAGTGTGGTGGGCAATCTGACACCTGTGCAAGATCAAAGGGGAGGGGCCAGTACACCTGTGCAAGACCAAAGGGGAGGATCCAGAACACCTGTGCAAGACTGAAGGGGAGGAGCCGGTACACCTGTGCAAGACTGAAGGGGAGGAGCAGGTACACCTGTGCAAGACTGAAGGGGAGGATCAGGTACAACTGTGCAAGACTGAAGGGGAGGAGCCGGTACACCTGTGCAAGACTGAAGGGGAGGAGCCGGTACACCTGTGCAAGACTGAAGGGGAGGAGCAGGTACAACTGTGCAAGACTGGAGGGGAGGAGCCGGTAAAGCCTGTGCAAGACTGAAGGGGAGGTGCCGGTACAACTGTGCAAGAGTGAAGGGGAGGAGCCGGTACACATGTGCAAGACTGAAGGGGAGGAGCCGGTACACCTGTGCAAGACTGAAGAGGAGGGGCTGGTACACCTCTGCAAGACTGAAGGGGAGGAGCCGCCACACCTGTGCAAGACTGAAGGGGAGGAGCCGCCACACCTGTGCAAGACTGAAAGAGGACGGGCCGCCACACCTGTGCAAGACTGAAGGGGAGGAGCCAGTACATCTGTGCAAGACTGAAGGGGAGGAGCCAGTATACCTGTGCAAGACTGAAGGGGAGGAGCCGGTACACCTGTGCAAGACTGACAGGGCGGAATCAGTACACCTATGCAAGACTGAAGGGGAGGAGCCAATACACCTGTGCAACACTGAAGGGGAGGAGCCAATACACCTGTGCAACACTGAAGGGGGTGCTGGAGGAAGAATTTATTGTGAAAGGGTATGTCCTCCCAGTCTATGTTTCTCCTCCGTCCTATACGCATCGTCTTCACATGTAACAAATGTTTTGTAATTCTTTTGTATTTCCATTCCAGAAAACAATACGCGGACAAAACGGCGTTTGCATCGGCGGCCATATGCCGCTCGTAATCTGTTTTCTAGTTGAGAGGTTTAATACATCGCAGGAATATCAAGTATGTCGGCCCAGCCTGCTTGCTATTGATCTTATTCAAAAACCACTCGGATTGACGTTATCCCCGAGCAGCACCTTTCCCAACAAGCCGCATGAAAGATGGAGGTATAGACGCCTCCCGCCGCCAGCTTTACCCTCCGCAATCAGCAGACGAGTATTAAAGACGAATAAAAAAAAAAAAGAAAAAAAAAGACGGATAAATGTGTGTTTTTTTTAACCCAACGTGAGAAAATTAAGGCGGCTACAAGGGGGCACAGAAATGTCGGAGGAGCTGGATACAGATACAAAAATACAACAAAAAACATAAAAATGTAAAAAAAAACACAACTCATTGTGTTTATGTCACCATGGAAGTTATGGCAAGTTTTGTTGTTATTGTTGATGTTGGTGATGTTGATATTGTTGTTGTTGATGTTGATATTGTTATTGATGTTGTCCTTGATGTTGATGTTGATGTTGTTGTTGATGTTGTTATTGATGTTGTTGTTGCTGTTGTTGTTGTTGATGTTGTTATTGATGTTGATATTGTTGTTGATATTGATATTGTTGTTGCTGTTGTTATTGATGTTGTTGTTGATATAGATATTGTTGTTGTTGATATTGTTGTTGCTGTTGTTGATGATATTGTTGCTGTTGTTGTTGTTGCTGTTGTTGATAATATTGTTGTTGTTGATATTGTTGTTGCTGTTGATATTGTTGTTGCTGTTGTTGTTGTTGATGTTGATATTGTTGTTGTTGTTGATGTTGATATTCTTGTTGCTGTTGTTGTTGTTGATATTGTTGCTGTTGTTGTTGTTGCTGTTGCTATTGTTGATGCTGTTGTTGATGTTGATATTGTTGTTGCTGTTGTTGATGTTGATGTTGTTGTTGCTGTTGTTGATGTTGATATTGTTGCTGCTGTTGATGCTATTGTTGATGTTGTTGTTGATGTTGTTGATGCTGTTGTTGAGGTTGATATTGTTGTTGCTGTTGTTGATGTTGATATTGTTGCTGCTATTGCTGATGTTGTTGTTGATGTTGAGTTTGTTGTTGATGTTGCTCTTGCTGTTGTTGATGTTGTTGATGTTGTTGTAGTTGATGTTGGGTTTGTTGCTCTTGCTGTTGTTGATGTTGATGTTGTTGTTGCCGTTGTTGATGTTGAGTTTGTTGTTGATGTTGCTCTTGCTGTTGTTGATGTTGATGTTGTTGTTGTTGAGTTTGTTGCTCTTGCTGTTGTTGATGTTGATGTTGTTGTTGCTGTTGTTGATGTTGCTCTTGCTGTTGTTGATGTTGTTGATGTTGTTGTAGTTGATGTTGAGTTTGTTGCTCTTGCTGTTGTTGATGTTGATGTTGTTGTTGTTGTTGCTGTTGTTGATGTTGATATTGTTGCTGCTGTTGATGCTATTGCTGATGTTGTTGTTGATGTTGTTGATGCTGTTGTTGTTGTTGATGTTGATGTTGTTGTTGCTGTTGTTGTTGTTGAGTTTGTTGTTGATGTTGAGTTTGTTGTTGATGTTGCTCTTGCTGTTGTTGATGTTGTTGTAGTTGATGTTGAGTTTGTTGTTGATGTTGAGTTTGTTGTTGATGTTGCTCTTGCTGTTGTTGATGTTGATGTTGTTGTAGTTGATGTTGAGTTTGTTGTTGATGTTGCTCTTGCTGTTGTTGATGTTGATGTTGTTGTTGTTGAGTTTGTTGCTCTTGCTGTTGTTGATGTTGATGTTGTTGTTGCTGTTGTTGATGTTGCTCTTGCTGTTGTTGATGTTGTTGATGTTGTTGTAGTTGATGTTGAGTTTGTTGCTCTTGCTGTTGTTGATGTTGATGTTGTTGTTGTTGCTGTTGTTGATGTTGATATTGTTGCTGCTGTTGATGCTATTGCTGATGTTGTTGTTGATGTTGTTGATGCTGTTGTTGTTGTTGATGTTGATGTTGTTGTTGCTGTTGTTGTTGTTGAGTTTGTTGTTGATGTTGAGTTTGTTGTTGATGTTGCTCTTGCTGTTGTTGATGTTGTTGTAGTTGATGTTGAGTTTGTTGTTGATGTTGCTCTTGCTGTTGTTGATGTTGATGTTGATGCATTTCTATATAAAATCAGATTGCGGTCTGCACCCCATCATGCTGGAAGTTTTTTTGTAGTTCTTTTATGTTTTGTGTTTCCTTTGGTAGTAAATGATTTGGGGGTTTTGCTGCAGATTGTTTGCTGTTAGTGAGATCAGACCAGGGGCGGTCTGACCATTTGGGAACTCTGGCACTGCCCGAGGGCCTGGGGTCAGAAGGGGGTCCCATGAGATGCCCCTGGTACCTTTCATAGGCTTTTTGGGGTGTGGTTTGAGTGTGGGCGAGGACACAGGGGCTCCATGATTCCCTATTGCCCGGGGGCCCCATGAGTTGTCAGTCCGCCCCTGGATCAGACTATGGAGGTTTGGCTGCTGGGGTAGTTAGGTTGTGGATTCTTTCCTGTTAGGGTAGTAAGGCTGTGGATTCTTTGCTGTAAGGGGAGTCAGACAGTGGCGTCTTTGCTGTTGGGGTAGTAAAATTGTGGATTCTTTGCTGTTAGGGTAGTAAGGCTGTGGATTCTTTGCTGTTAGGGTAGTAAGGCTGTGGATTCTTTGCTGTAAGGGAAGTCAGACAGTGGATTCTTTGCTGTTAGGGTAGTAAGGCTGTGGATTCGTTGCTGTAAGTGGAGTCAGACGGTGGAGTCTTTGCTGTTAGGGTAGAAAAATTGTGGATTCTTTGCTGTTAGGGTAGTAAGGCTGTGGATTCTTTGCTGTAAGGGAAGTCAGACAGTGGATTATTTGCTGTTAGGGTAGTAAGGCTGTGGATTCTTGGCTTTACGGGGAGTCAGACAGTGGAGTCTTTGCTGTTAGGGTAGTAAAATTGTGGATTCTTTGGTGTTAGGGTAGTAAGGCTGTGGATTCTTTGCTGTAAGGGGAGTCAGACAGTGGAGTCTTTGCTGTTAGGGTAGTAAGGCTGTGGATTCTTTGCTGTAAGGGGAGTCAGACGGTGGAGTCTTTGCTGTTAGGGTAGAAAAATTGTGGATTCTTTGCTGTTAGGGTAGTAAGGCTGTGGATTCTTTGCTGTAAGGGAAGTCAGACAGTGGAGTCTTTGCTGTTAGGGTAGTAAGGCTGTGGACTCTTTGCTGTAAGGGGAGTCAGACAGTGGATTATTTGCTGTTAGGGTAGTAAGGCTGTGGATTCTTGGCTTTACGGGGAGTCAGACAGTGGAGTCTTTGCTGTTAGGGTAGTAAAATTGTGGATTCTTTGGTGTTAGGGTAGTAAGGCTGTGGATTCTTTGCTGTAAGGGGAGTCAGACGGTGGAGTCTTTGCTGTTAGGGTAGAAAAATTGTGGATTCTTTGCTGTTAGGGTAGTAAGGCTGTGGATTCTTTGCTGTAAGGGGAGTCAGACAGTGGAGTCTTTGCTGTTAGGGTAGTAAAATTGTGGATTCTTTGCTGTTAGGGTAGTAAGGCTGTGGATTCTTTGCTGTAAGGGGAGTCAGACGGTGGAGTCTTTGCTGTTAGGGTAAAAAAATTGTGGATTCTTTGCTGTTAGGGTAGTAAGGCTGTGGGTTCTTTGCTTAATTTGGCCCCTCCCATTCTTGTGTACGTGTGATTTTAATGTAACTATTGCTGAGATAAAAGAAAGGGAGAAAAAAAGACTGGTATAAAAAGTATCATTATAAAATAAAAAGGAAAGAAAAAGTTGTTTTTTAATCATTATATGAAGCTCACGAGATTTTTGGCATCACCGTGTAATAATTATTACTAGATATCTCAATTATTTTTTTTCAGGAGTTTTACAATTTCTTCATTTTCTCTAATCAAGATTCTTAACTTCATTTTTTTTTACATAGTTTTCGGTGGAACTTCGCTCTCTGCGTCAGTGTGGACTATTTGTAATCCTTATGCGGCTAACATTAGCAATAGATATTATATTTACTTGTTTGAAACTTTTTTTTTTTTACTTTTATTCGGTGTCTTCCTGGTTTCTGTCCCAGGCCAAAATGATGTCACACATACCAGGAGGAGGAGGGGCTTTCTCAGCTAAGCACACCCTCCTGTCTACATGCCTGAGTTAAGGGCAGATGGATTCCAGGAAGTAAATGCTACATGAATAATCTGCCCTTACTCAAGATGGCTGCAGCTAGAAACACTAAGGGGGGTGTTTTTTAAAGTGACTTCTCAATAAAATAAAGTATGGAGACATGGATGGATGAGGGAGTTTGCTTTGAATTTTAAAAATTAATTAAATAGTGTTTTCAGCTGGTGGTGCTCAGATACTGTTGAGTTCCCCTTTAATTTTTAATCATGTATTTTGAGTCACTGAAAGCAGTTATTTTATGTACCGGTCATTTTTTATTCATCTTATATAATGTATGCCCACAGTGTGAAATTTTTATAATGATATCGATTTATTCACTCTTATGTATAGTCCTGATCAAGAGGATGATCTATGGCTTCCACAATGTGTTTGCTCAGTTCTAAAGTCTTCTATTACATTGTTATTCTTTATTAGATGGTATTATTATTATTAATAATAATAATAATAATAATAAAACATATTTTGTTTAAATCATGTAGTTATTATCTAATACATTATTACACTTCAAACAGTATATCCCCGAGTGGAATATATATACACATATGAAACAAATAACATGTATATATATTCCATTTCACTGAACATAAACCGCGCTCCAAATAATGTGTGAAAATAAAAAAATACAGTCAGGTCCATAAATATTGGGACATGGACACAATTCTAACATTTTTGGCTCTATACACCACCACAATGGATTTGAAATGAAACGAACAAGATGTGCTTTAACTGCAGACTGTCAGCTTTAATTTGAGGGTATTTACATCCAAATCAGGTGAACGATGTAGGAATTACAACAGTTTGCATATGTGCCTCCTACTTGTTAAGGGACCAAAAGTAATGGGACAGAATAATAATCATAAATCAAACTTTCACTTTTTAATACTTGGTTGCAAATCCTTTGCAGTCAATTACAGCCTGAAGTGTGGAACGCATAGACATCACCAGACGCTGGGTTTCATCCCTGGTGATGCTCTGCCAGGCCTCTACTGCAACTGTCTTCAGTTCCTGCTTGTTCTTGGGGCATTTTCCCTTCAGTTTTGTCTTCAGCAAGTGAAATGCTCAATCGGATTCAGGTCAGGTGATGGACTTGGCCATTGCAAAACATTCCACTTCTTTCCTTTAAAAAACTCTTTGGTGGCTTTTGCAGTCTGCTTTGGGTCATTGTCCATCTGCACTGTGAAGCGTCCAATGAGTTGTGAAGCATTTGGCTGAATATGAGCAGATAATATTCCCGAAACACTTCACAATTCATCCGGCTGCTTCTGTCAGCAGTCACATCATCAATAAATACAAGAGAAGCAGTTCCATTGGCAGCCATACATGTCCACGCCATGACACTACCACCACCATGCTTCACTGATGAGGTGGTATGCTTAGGACCATGAGCAGTTCCTTCTCCATCCTCTTCTCTTCCCATCACTCTGGTACAAGTTGATGTCGGTCTCATCTGTCCATAGGATGTTGTTCCAGAACTGTGAAGGCTTTTTTACATGTCGTTTGGCAAACTCTAATCTGGCCTTCCTGTTTTTGAGGCTCACCAATGGTTTCCATCTTGTGGTGAACCCTCTGTATTCACTCTGGTGAAGTCTTCTCTTGATTGGTGACTTTGACACACATACACCTACCTCCTGGAGAGTGTTCTTGATCTGGCCAACTGTTGTGAAGGGTGTTTTCTTCACCAGGGAAAGAATTCTTCGCTCATCCACCACAGTTGTTTTCCGTGGTCTTCCGGGTCTTTTGGTGTTGCTGAGCTCACCGGTGCGTTCCTTCTTTTTAAGAATGTTCCAAACAGTTGTTTTGGCCACGCCTAATGTTTTTGCTATCTCTCTGATGGGTTTGTTTCGTTTTTTCAGCCTAATGATGGCTTCACTGATAGTGACAGCTCTTTGGATCTCATCTTGAGAGTTGACAGCAACAGATTCCAAATGCAAATAGCACACTTGAAATGAACTCTGGACCTTTTATCTGCTCATTGTAATTGGAATAATGAGGGAATAACACACACCTGGCCATGGAACAGCTGAGAAGCCAATTGTCCCATTACTTTTGGTCCCTTAACAAGTGGGAGGCACATATGCAAACTGTTGTAATTCCTACACCGTTCACCTGATTTGGATGTAAATACCCTCAAATTAAAGCTGACAGTCTGCAGTTAAAGCACATCTTGTTCGTTTCATTTCAAATCCATTGTGGTGGTGTATAGAGCCAAAAATGTTAGAATTGTGTCAATGTCCCAATATTTATGGACCTGACTGTATATAATCCACTTCACTGAACATAAACCGCGCTCCAAATAATGTGTGAAAATAAATAAATAGTTGAATAAACAAACCATATATAAATGGAAAATGTGACCAATAAATATTATTTTGGAATTACCAAAATATACATGCAGCGCTCTGTAAATTATAAAATAAATTATATAATAAAAAAGTTAAAAAAAAAATTATAAACGAATAGTCCATCAATAAAAAAGTCCACTTTGAATTCACCATGTGAGTTGAATTTTTCAAAATGAAATCACCACGTGATTGTAAATCAAATTTCCAAACTTGTGCTGTGCTCCCCCTTTAGGTGTGCACTCACCAGATTTATTTGCCTCTCACTCTCATGGTTGGCAAAATACGCTTTTGTTTAAATATATATTTCTCCAGACCAGGATATTCGCTCATATGTATCGACTCTTCCCAGAATAATTCCAACACTCCAAACCAATAGCCTCAGTATCAGGGGTGGACTGACAACTTGTGGGGCCCCCGGGCAATAGGGGATCATGGGGCCCCTGTGTCCTTGCCCAAACTCAAAAAAAGCTATGAAAAAGGTACCAGGGGCATCTCATGGGGCCCCCTACTGACCCCGGGCCCTCGGGCAGTGCCAGAGTTTCCAAATGGTCAGTCCGCCACTGGTCAGTATCAGACTTTCCACAGTAATTTCCCCAGAATTATTATTATTATTATATGCTGTACATTACAATGGGAGACAGTACAGTAACAATACAATACACGAGGGGTTCAAGGGCCCTGCTCCTTGGAGCTTACAATCTAGGAGGGAGGGGAGAGTGAATGGCTCCAATACTCCAGACCTACAATTCCTGGATGATTCTCCACATCAAGTGGCGACCCAACGTAGTGTAGTATCCTTTAAAACCTTTTAATTTCTGCTCAAAGAAACTCACAAGAATATATTTCCAAACAAGCCCAAAGATATATCTTTCTAGTTTAGTGAAGGTAATGTCAGAGAGGGAAGACCGCACAACGCTCTCACCGCTGCCGATTCTCGCTCTCAAACAATGCGCGTCACTTCCGGTTCCAAAGATCGTCACTTCCGGTTTTTGCTCAACCAATCCTGATGCGTTTCGTCACATCTGGACTTATTCATAGGGAGTGGCTAAGCGACAACAGCTCCATGCTTTTATAGCGCGCTTATTAGACAAGCGGTGTTGCCAATTGGTTGACTATACTATAGCGGAAACTCCGCCCATATCCTGGCGGAAGTCAATAGCTACAGTTGCCATATTTAAGGGCACTCAGAACTTATACATATTTTATTTTATTTCAGGTACTTGTATAGCGCTTTACATATATATTGTACATTCACATCAGTCCCTGACCCTCAAGGGTTGTACAATCTAAGGTCCCTGACCCTCAAAGGGCGTACAATCTAAGGTCCCTGACCCTCAAGGGTTGTACAATCTAAGGTCCCTAACCCTCAGGGGGCGTACAATCTAAGGTCCCTCACCCTCAAGGGGTGTACAATCTAAGGTCCCTCACCCTCAAGGGGCGTACAATCTAAGGTTCCTAACCCTCAAGGGGTGTACAATCTAAGGTCCCTGACCCTCAAGGGGTGTACAATCTAAGGTCCCTAACCCTCAAGGGGCGTACAATCTAAGGTCCCTAACCCTCAAGGGGCGTACAATCTAAGGCCCCTAACCCTCAAGGGGTGTACAATCTAAGGTCCCTGACCCTCAAGGGGTGTACAATCTAAGGCCCCTAACCCTCAAGGGGTGTACAATCTAAGGTCCCTGACCCTCAAGGGGCGTACAATCTAAGGTCCCTGACCCTCAAGGGGCGTACAATCTAAGGTCCCTAACCCTCAAGGGGCGTACAATCTAAGGTCCCTAATCCTCAAGGGTTGTACAATCTAAGGTCCCTAACCCTCAAGGGGTGTACAATCTAAGGTCCCTAACCCTCAAGGGGCGTACAATCTAAGGTCCCTAATCCTCAAGGGGTGTACAATCTAGGGTCCCTAACTCACATTCATACATACACATACTAGGGCCAATTTAAAAAGGAGCCAATTCACCTCCCAGCATGTCTTTGGAGTGTGGGAGGAAACTGGAGTACCTGAAGGAAACCCACACAGGCACAGGGAGAACATGCAAACTCCAGGCAGGTGGTGCTGTGGTTGGGATTCGAACCAACGACCCTAGCATTGCCAGACGGAAGTGCTAACCACTTAGCCACTGTGCTGCCCCATATAAGGGTATATTTACAGATTCATAAAACACGATTACAATGATATAAATAGTTGAATCTCTCCAACAAATCATACTAATATATTCCTTAATCTGCAAACATGAATATTTTAAACTAGTTAGTTAAAAAAGTTAGTTAAAAAAGTCATTTTAACATATATTTTTTCATATATTTGTAAATGCATTCCAAAAATGGAGATTTGTATTTTTAAAGTCATACAGTATATATGAAATATATTTTTAAAATATTTTTCATTTATGTTGTAATACAAACGCATTTCAACATGCAGTATATATATACAGTTGTGTTCACACGCACACTGCATGTTGAAATGCATTGTTTATATATTACAAAATATATATTTTTTAAATATTTTTTTAACATATAACATTTTAATGTCTAGAAAATGACCTCCAAACATAATATATATATATACAGTTGTGTTCAAAATAATAGCAGTGAGTTGAAAAAAGTGAATAAAGCTGAAAATCCTTCTAATAGCTTTTATTTCCATCCACACAAATGCATTGGGAACACGACACATTCTATTCCAAATCACAACATGAAGAAAAATACATCAAATTTGTGTTGTTCCTCTAAAAAAATGGAAGAAAAGTGAATATTAGACGGTTTAAAAAAATCGCAGTGTTTGTATTCTTCTTTACAAACTCAAACATTCACTATATAAACTGAGAAATGTTTGAAGATTTTGCTTTCCTTTGAATGACTTCATGAATATTTGGTTGTAGTCGCACTGTTTCTGAGAACTGCTGTACATCTGTGTTGCATGGAGTCACCCAACTTCTGGCCCCTGTGATCAGGTATTCCAGCCCAGGATGATTGGACCACATTCCACAGTTCTTCTCTATTTCTTGGTTTTGCCTCAGAAACGGCATTTTTGATGTCACCCCACAAGTTTTCTATTGGATGAAGATCCGGGGATTGGGCTGGCCACTCCATAACGTCAA
>NW_028318619.1:120000-175000 GCF_062004578.1 Staurois parvus
GATGCCAATGATGGAGCACTATTCCTCCCACTGATACCAATGATGGGGCACTATTCCTCCCACTGATACCAATGATGAGGCACTATTCCTCCCACTGATACCAATGATGGGGCACTATTCCTCCCACTGACACCAATGATGGGGCACTATTCCTCCCACTGACACCAATGATGGGGTACTATTCCTCCCACTGATACCAATGATGGGGCACTATTCTTCCCACTAATACCAATGATGAGGCACTATTCCTGCTACTGATACCAATGATGGGGCACTATTCCTCCCATTGACTTCAATGATGGGACACTATTCCACCCACTGACACCAATGATTGGGCTCTAGTCCTCCCACTGCCACCAATCATGGCACTGAATTCGAATGGGCTGAAATCACACTGGTTCACCCCAAAAATAGAGCTAAAAGTTCATGCACTACTTTTCAAAAATGTGTTTGTGATCTGCATTTAGGGCGTCATTAGGATTGTAATGAAACACACAGCAGATCACACACTCCATGTGTTTTGAGCACAGTGTGGGAAACGTGCACAAGCCCTCAAATAATTTTGCATCCAACTTTTTTTATTCTGGTGTTAGGTTAAAGGAGAACTCGAAAGCAAAACATAACATTTCCCATCTTGGGGAAAAAATAGAATGCCATTCGGGAGCTAGGTCTTCTCATCCAACATTATATATCTGATCTCCTCCCGTTCAATGGAAGTCCAACAGACACCCTCCGACACTTAATCTCTATGGTTTAAAAATGTCCAGTATGCAGGTATGATCATCAGGTGGTCATTAAATTTGTAAATAAGGTATTTGTCCCAAAAAGACATGGTTTGACAAGTTTTTTTGTAGAGGAACCCAAGTGTGCGAAACTTGAGTGTCTGTCATAGAGCCCTGACCTCAACTCTACTGAAAAACTTTAGGATGCATTGGAACACCAAATGTGAGCCAGGTCTTCTCATCCAACATCAATACCTGAATGTTTTCGACACAATGGGCACAAAATCCACTGACACAATCCAAAACCTTGTGGAAAGCCTTCCCAGAAAGGTAGAGGCTCTTTGAGTTACAAAGGTGAGGGAACTTAATATTAATATCTTTGGTTAAGGTTGGGTTGGGTGTCCATTAAATGGTGGTTGGGTATCCATTAAATGTGGCCTCATAGTGTATTTGTCCCATAAAGGCATGGTGTGACCAGTTTGGAGTTGAGGAACTCATGTCTCCTGCATAGATTCCTGACCTCAACCCTACTGAACACCTTTGGGATGAATTGGAACGCCAATTGGGGGTCGGGTCTTTTCATCCAGCATCAGTGCCTGAGCTCAGAAATTAGCACAAATTCCTACAGACACTCTCCAAAATCATGTGGAATGCCTTCCCAGGAAGAGTCTAGGCTGTCATAGCAGCAAAGGGGCCAACCCCATAAAGACTAGTTATGGGTTGAACAACCCCCCCTGTTCGGTTTGCGGTTGAACATTCGAACCTACAGAGTGTTCAACCGCAAGGTGGGGAACTCAATATTAATATCTTTGGTTTAAAAAAGAAATGTCCAACAAGATTATGTACAGGTATAATTGTTGGGTGTCCATTAAATGTGGCCTCATAGTGTATTTGTCCCATAAAGGCATGGTGTGACCAGTTTGGAGTTTGGAGGAACTCACGTCTCAGGTACCGATGCTGGATGAAAAGGCCCAGCTCCCAATTGGAGTTCCAATTCATCCCAAAGGTGTTCAGTAGGGTTGAGGTCAGGAATCTGTGCAGGAGACGTGAGTTCCTCAACTCCAAACTCTTCACACCATGCCTTTATGGGACAAATACACTATGAGGCCACATTTAATGGACACCCAACAATTATACCTGTACACAAATTCCTACAGACACTCTCCGAAATCATGTGAAATGCCTTCCCAGGAAGAGTCTAGGCTGTTATAGCAGCAAAGGGGTCAACCCCATAAAGATAAGTGAAGGGTTTGCGGTTGAACATTTGAACCTACAGAATAATGGACTGTGAACTTAGAACACAAACAATATACTGAGCTGGGGTTCCAAGCTGACAGCTAAATGTAAAAAAGAGTTGTCGGCATTGCCTGACAACATTTTTTTTTTAGATGGCGTGAGGTCCCCCCTTCCATGCATACCAAGCCCTTCTGATATGGATTTTGAGGGGGACCCCCATGTCAAATTTAAAAAAAAAATCTATACCTGACCCTTATCCGAGCATGTAGCCTGGCAGGTCAGGAAAAGGTGGGGGGACAAGCGAGTGCCGCCGCCTCCTGAACCATACAAGGCCACATGCCATCAACATGGAGGGGTTATCCCCCCCCAAAGCCCCTTGTCCCTATGTTGATGGGGGCAGGGACTTCTTCCCTACATCCGTGGCCTGTGGTTGTGTGGGTTTGTGGATGGGGGACTTATCAGAATTTGGAAGCCCCCTTTAACAAGGGGGCCCCCAGATCTCGAATGCAGTACCACTCAAACACATGGTACCACTACCCATTCACAAAAAAAAAACAGTGTAAAAATGACAGGAGACAGTCTTTGACAGTCTTTGACAAGTCCTTTATTAAAAACAAAAATGTAAAAAATGTCCCCCGAAGAAGATCCAATGTCAATCACAATGCCCACCGCCACTGCTACCCAAAAGAAAAAGAAAATGCTCCACTCATGACGCTGGCTTCTGCCGTCTGACAGCTGCGCCCCCGATGACAGTTCTTAAATACTGTCATGATGTCACAAGTGGGCGGTGTTCACCCTTGTGATGTTATACTGTGCTGTGATTGGCCAAAGCATTTCACCTGACCTGTCATCAGGTGCATTGCTTTGACCAATCACAATGCACTTTCAGGGCTCAGGGCATTGTGGGACGAGGCTGCCTAATAGCTCGCCGAGCACACGAATGTCCAACTTAGATTCAACTCGAACATGTAGCCCATCACTAATAAAGACATGGTTTTGCCATTTTTGGTGTGGAGGAACTCGAGTGTACTTCATGGAGCCCTGACTTCAACCCTACTGAACACCTTTGGTGTCAGGGACCATCACGACGCATGGGTCTACACATGCGTAGGTGTCTGTCAAGACATGCAGGCAGCAGGGCACTAGGACCCAGGCGCACCCGTCACCTATGACGGTGCTGGGCAGGCACTAGGACCTAGGCTGCGCCTGTCAGGTGCAGGGCAGGCAACTTAAACCAGCCCTGCACAGACACAAGTTGCCGTATGGTCTGATCTTGTTCCTGTGTTCCTGTATTGCCGTTGTTTGAGATTCGTTGCTGACCTGCCTGGACCTGACCTCTGCTGACTTCTCCTGCTCTGACCCCTGGCTAAGTTCGACCTCTCTTTTGGATATCCCTACCTGATCTGAACTACTGGTACCGACCCCGGCGAATGACCTGACTATCCTTCTGCCTGCTGCCTTGTACTACGCTGACCCCTCTGTTACCGACCTGGCCCGTTTGACCACGCTATTGCTCAGCCATCCATCCGACCCGCACGGATTAGCTGCTACTCTCCAGACCTGTCTGCCTCTTCACGTCAGGCTTTCTACCTGTCATTACCTCTGGTGATTCCTCTACCTCAGGTGGGTGTACTCAGGTCACTGTCCGCTCCAAGCCCATCCCCACCATCAGGGGCTCTGGTGAACAAGCGGACTGGGGCTTAGACTCCGCGCCCTGGGGAATCCTGTCCTGTGGACTGCTAGAGTACACCAGGTGTTCCATAACATTTGGGATAAGTTGTAACGTCAATTGTGAGCCAGGTCTTCTCTTCCAACATCAGTACCTGACCTCACAAATGCTCTTTAGGTTGAATAGGCACAAATTCTCACAGACAGACTCCAAAATGTTGTGGAAAACCTCCAAAAAGAGTGGAGGATATTAAAGCCACAAATGAGCCAGCTCCATGAAGATATGCTTTGACCAGTTTGGTATGGAGGAACTTGAGTTCCCTGTATAGAGCCCCAACCTCAATCCTACTGAACACCTTTGGGAAATATTAGAATGCCAATTGGGAGCCGGGTCTTCTCATCCAACATCAGTACCTGACCTCTTCCCTTTCAGGAGAATGAGCACAAGTTCCCACAGGCACATTCCAAATGCGGTAGTGTTGGACTACATGGCTGAGTCGTACCCAAGTTCAACTCGAACATGGGCTGTTCGTGTGCCCACTGATCACATGAACGGTACAGGTCAGGTGCAATGCTTTGGCTAATCACAGCACATGATGATGTCACAAGGGCGCAGTGTGAACCCTGCCCCCTTGTAACATCATGACAGTATTTAAGAACTGTCATTGGGACGCAGCTGTCAGACAGCGGGAGCCAGCGTCATGAGCGGTGCAGGTTTTTTTCTCTCTGTCCGGGTAACGGCGGCAGCAGGCATTGTGATTAACGTTGGATCTACTTCAGGGGACATTTTTTTTTAATTTTATTTTTAATAAAGGACTTGTCAAAGACTGTCTCCTGTCTTATTTACACTACATTTTATTTTTTGGTGAATGAGTAGCAGTATCATGTACCGCATACTTATTCACATGGGGGGTAGGATCTGGGGACCCCCTTGTTAAAGGGGACTTCCAGATTCCAATAAACCCCCCACCTGCAAGTCCCAAAAACCCAGGGCTGTGGGGAAGAGGCCCTTGTCCTCAAGGTGCTTTGGTAGGGGAGCCCCTCTCCCTAATGCACCCCCCCCATGTTGAGGGCATGTGGCCTGGTATGGTTCGGGGGGGGGGTGCTCACTTGCCCCCCCATCCTTTCCTGACCTGCCAGACTGGACCTGGTATGAATTTTGGGGGGATCCCCATGCCATTTTTTTTAAATTTTGGAGTGGGGGTTCCCCTCAAAATCCATACCAGACCGAAAGGTCCATTCAAGTCAAACTGGGAGTTTATATAATAAAAGAACAAATTTTAAGGAATGGAAGCTGCATTTATTTTTTGACATGCTCCCCTGCTACTTTTATACAGTTGTCCCAGCATTTAACAAATGCCTGGAAATCTTCGACATAGAAAGGTTTGTCAGTATGCCTGAACCATCCTAGGACAGCCAGCTTCACTTCCTCATCATTGTGTTCACTGTTACCAAAGAAAGATTCGTCTTTTGTGCAATTTCATGACAGGTTATGCATCAATTATACAGGATCAGGTATTCCACGCACTGAATGTTCACAGGAATGACTGCTGTGGGCTGGGAACCACCACGCCTGGGATTGTCACTAACGGACGTACGGCCATCTTTAAAACAGTTACACCATTCAAATGTCTTACTGCGGCTGAGAGTTTCATTACCGTACTGTGCTTGAAGTCTTCTGTAGATATCTGAGAGGTTTACACCTTCGTTCATAACTTCATCACCACATGCTGTTTCATGCATGCAGTAATACTGTTGTCCGCCATCTTGATTAACAGTCTCTGGACTGGCCCGCCACATGTGTGGCACCAATCAGTAAAAGGACACACTAATCACTTAGTACTGCAAGTAGTACCGCCACGCTAGCATCCCTTTTTCTACCTGCAAAATTAAAAGTCCCAGTTTGACTTGAACGCCACTCGTGTCTATGGTTTAGGAATGGAATCTCCAGTTGTCTCATATACAAATAAGATCATCAGGTATCCATTAAATTTGGACCTATAGTGTATATGTCCCATAAAAATATGGTTTGACCAGTTTGGCATGGAGGAACTCAATTGCCCTGCATAGAGTCTTGACCACAACCCTACAGAAAACCTTTGGAGTGGATTGGAACGCCAACTGGGAGCCGAGTCTTTTCAGCCAGCATCAGTATCTGATCTCACAAATGACTACAAATTCCCATAGACACCATCCAAAATATTGTGGAAGGCCGTCCAAGAAGAGTGAAGGCTATTATAGCCGCAAAGGGGACAGCTCCATAAAGACATGGTTTGACCAGTTTGGCTTGGAGGAACTTGAGTGTCCATCATAGAGATCTGCCCTCAACTCTACTGAAAAACTTTAGGATTCATTGGAACACCAAATGTGAGCCAGGTATTCTCATCCAACATCAGTACCTGAATTTTTTTGGTAGAATGGGCACAAAATCCGCAGACACACTCCAAAACCTTGTGGAAAGCCTACCCAGAAAGGTAGACGCTCTTTGAGTTACAAAGGTGAGGGAACTCAATATTAATATCTTTGGTTAAGGAAAGGAATGTCCAACAAGATAATGTACAGGTATAATTGGTGGGTGTCCATTAAATGTGGCCTCATAGTGTATTTGTCCCATAAATCATGATGTGACCAGTTTGGTGTTGAGGAACTCATGTGTCCTGCACAGAACCCTGACCTCAACCCTACTGAACACCTTGAATGATGAATTGGAATTTATTATCCCATAGTAAGATTTATTGCCTAACACAGATCATGTTACTACCTGCAGATACCCCTTAGTGTAGTATCTTGGGGCAAACAATGATGTCTGAACAAATTCTTTGAACCATTATAATCATCATTTCCTCCAGGTGTCTGCAGGTGACCCAGAAGTGGGACCATCTTTCTATCTGTCCAGATTGACTACAGCCTAAAAATACACATTTCACAGAAACAAACACGTGATCCCCACATATATATTCCATACATTCCTCCAGGACTCACTGTAGGCATGATACATGGCTTATTAATTACTAGAAACAACGGTTCTCCACCCACCAGGAAAATGCTTCTCTTTGACTTGAGTTGAATTACAATGTATCAGAGCATGCATCATTAGCACACTGCACAAACAAGGCAACACTTGGGATAATGATACATATTATCCGTTGGAAAGCCCTAAACCTCACAGGAGGCCCTTAATCCCTTCCAAGAATCGAACCTTCCTATGCCAACTAAATGATATACAAAAATGCACAGAGTGATGGGGCATTAGTGAGGATGATACGTCTCTTCTGTGTTAGTTCCCAGCTAATCAATTCCCTGAAGTTCCTCCCGTGATATGTTGAGCACTCATAATGCTGCCGGGGCTGTTGGCTCTCACAAACAGGTATTTCTGTATTCAGCGACAATGGGCTCCCACAGGAAGGCTTGGTCTCTGCAATCCTAATAAATGCTTCTACAAACACAGCCACTCATAAAGAGGTGAAAAAACAAAAGTTCACAATTTAAATTAGACCTAAGCATCAGATATGTGGTTTCATGTTAAGTGCAGTATACTAAGTGCAGTGTTCTCTTAGGTAGCCAGGGGGAGCTAGACTCCAATGGTTAGATAGGGGATGAGCAGCAGCCCAGGTGTAATAGCCAGAGTGGGGTCAAATTGTGATCCGGGCTCTGCAGGCCAGCCCCTCTGGAATTTCCCCTTGCTCTAGAGCTTTGGAAGAAGGTCTAGAGATAGTGGGTGCATCTGAGGAGTGACTGGCTTGTACTCTTGAGGGAACCTAGCCAATCCCCAGCAGGGGGCTTGGAAGGGGCCTTAAAAGTAAGAGCCTGCTCAGTAGCAGGAGTGGGAGGACAAAGGAGGAATAAGAGTGAGGCTGTGGTGCAGGAACCTGGGAGGGATCCCAGGCTGGAAGGGGAGTCACCTCCAGAAGAGATGCTAGAAAGAAGGAAAGTTGTGGACTTCACTGGCCCACTGAGAGAGGACCACCTGGCAGCAGGGAAGGAACACCCTGGCTGATAGGCCTGGTATCAGCCACCAACCCAATAGCAGCACAGGAGAATGACTTAGTAAGTACACCTACACCACCCCGGGCCAGAGAGGGGAGAGAGCATTTGGGTGGGAAACCTAACTCGTTCTGCAGCTGGGACTATTGCTCTTCTAGTAGTAATTATTACTGGATCCCCTGTGCAGAGATTCCCCCATACAGCCGAATTAAGGAGCATCTGGGGTTGGAGAGGTACATTGCTGGCTAGCTCTCCAGAAGAGGATTTCTGTGTAAAGACTTGTAATATAGTTCAGGAAGTTTATCCTCAGTTGCCATTCCCTTGGGCATCCCATACACCCCTTACCCTATCCAACCTCTAATAAAACTTCAAAAGAAAGCTTAAGGACTGATTTCTTTCTCCTCGTACAAGTCTGAATGGAAAATGTGCACTGCCTGGCTGTGCAGGACTAAAGGGGGACCCAAACTCAGCAACTCCTAAGGGAGTAGTGCTACATAAGTAATGTGCCAGTGTTACACTTCACTTTAATTATTACCTGTTATGGATATCGCAGTACTCCCCATGACAATGCCTTCATCTGATTTCCTCTTCAGAAGGATGGTGCCATCTTTATTCAGGCATCATCACCTTGTGACTTGGTACAGTGCTACATTCTCATCACTGGGGAAGAGGAGACTGAAAAAATGTCCTCTTCTGCCATGGTGTGGAGTCAGGCTTGGAGACAGTAGCTATAGCAGTAGAGAAGCTGGTCACCCTGACGGATGACATGGGCTCACCCGAGATGTGGGGTCTAGGAACTAACCAGTATTTACTAGAACTCCTGGTGGTGGGGATGGGTTTTGCTGTGTGTTAGTACTAAGTCATGGTCCCCAGGATCACCCCACCAGGAGGTGACCAAGCTGAGGTCCAGTAGCAGATATAGAAGGTAGGGATCAATCAGAAGCATAGTCAGTAAACGAGCCAAAGGTTGGTAACAAGTGCTTACAGGTTGGGATCAAGCAGAAACATATTCAAGGAACAAGCCAAAGGTTGGAAATGAGTGACACAAATGGCAGGAGGAATGACAAGAGCAAGATATTGGCTGGCAGTATCTGGCAACAGGAAATACAAAGGCATGACTAAAATTGGAAGTTCATCGGAGGAGCAAAGGGTCCAAGGTTCAAGACAAACAAGTTTCAAGGCAGGACGATTCAAGGAATCGTCCATTGAGCTGTCCAGCATTCCAGGTGGCTCAGCAAGAAGATACATTGCCAGACAAAGCAAAGTTTGCAGCTTCAGATCTGGCTCGCTGTATTGGAGCTCCAAGAAGGCTTCTTAATAATTAAAAATTAAATCCCAATTCCACCGACAAAAAAACTTTTGCTCATCCCTCCCTCCCATGCCCTTCTAACCCTTCCTTTACTGTATGAAGTTTTCCTTACCTAGTGAAATCAGATATACTCACCTGAGCCCCCTCATCCTGGTCACTGACCTTGTATCCTCCTGTGGGGATCAATAATCTGGGCAGTGTAAACCTCACTGGCCAGTCGTTTTCACTCCCATGAGTCTGATGTCACCTCTCTTCAGAATCGTAATAGGACCCCTTCACTGGCCTTCCAATGGGAATTGTCCACATCACACAGTATTGTGGTGTGGACACTTAGAAAAAGGATCCTTTAAAGGAAGTAGAAGAAGGATCCCTCAACAGTGAGAAGGACCCAGCGCTGGATGATCCCATGACCATAGTTTCAGTATGGGAAAATGGGGTTTAGAGATTTTTTGTCAAAGAGGGTGGAGGGCGGGAGGGAGGGAGGGAGGTTGGTTTGGAAGGTGGTTATGTTCATCCTAGATTTGGGCTTTAGGATTTATGTGCTGCCCTAAGTCATGATTCTTGCTTGCTATGCACATAAGACAAAGGTAAAAAGATCATAAAGCCAGATCTGAGGTTTCAATCAGACAAAGGGAGCTGCAAAGTCAGTTGCCCTGCTGTGCTATTTCTATAGCTACCCATCAGTGCTCTGGGAACCCTTTATCATGTATTCTATGGTCATTTATAACCAAAGAGTGCATATAGAAAGTAAAAAAAAAAGTTGATATAAAAGTCAATTGAACTAAAATTGACCGAAACCATTAAAGTGATTGTACACCCTTACATATACCCAGTGAAGTGATTGGCCTCAGATGATGCACAGAGTTGAAACAAATCCTCCTACATAAGTTGTACCCATTTATCTTCGGAAATCTTCTCTGCAGTAGTTCAAAGTGCAGAATTTATACAGCTTCTCTGAGCTTCTAGAAAGCAGGGGCGTATTTATCACAAGGCAAACAAGGCATTTGTGTAGGACGGCATTTTTCAGGGGAGCAGCAACCCCCCAGTAAGAAGGGACATATGCAGCATGGGGACCAGGTTGGATCTGAAAGAGGCTGCGGGATGCTGGATGGTGTAAGCAGAGCCCGACTCACATACCCAGGGATGCCCGGAGCTGTGAAGGCGAGTGTCTTTCGCTCTGTTTCCGAGGGGGGGGGGTTGGTCTTAATGGAAGGCTCTCTCAGGTGGGGGGGGGGGCAGGGGTGTTGTTGGTCACTGGTGTTGGTCGGTGTCAGGCTCTCTCTGTCGGGGGGGGGTCTGATTTTTGTGTTGCCTAGGGCAACTGAGGGGGGAAGGGATCTGAATTACACTCTGCAGAGCTCAGTGAGAGCTGATTGGAGGGAAGGGAGACCTTCCTCCCCCCCCTCCTTCACACAGCACACAGAAACGGAGCTGAGACTGTCAATCACAGGCTGTGTGCTGGAGCTCCTTCCCCTGTCACCATGTTTCTCTTGGTGTCAGGAAAACGCATACAGATAGCAGAGGAAAGAGGCAGCAGACAGAAATGACACTTAGAGCTCTGGATAGAGACATGTACAAGCTATAGAAGGATATACTTTGCTCATATTTCATGTCTGAGGTTTACAAACACTTAATAGTTTCCCTTTTAAGAGAATAGAAAAACAACAAGAAGCTTTGACGCGATGACAGGAAATCAGCGTGGCTTTTCACGGCACCTCTTCATCTTTTTTTTTTTGCCCCAACAGGGGTCATCTGAGCAACACGCGTGTGTTAATTAGCACTTCTGTAATCTATAACGTCGTTAGATTTCATGTGAGTCTCTCGAGAAAAGGGCCGAGATCCCGTCCACAGACAACGCACAACGCGGGAGCATACGTTTCCTCCGACAGAAGTGTCAGCAACACAATTACCGCAGATCACTGTGCTGTCACAGCTTTGTAGCTTAATTCAGCGCTAATTACACCTCATTGTTAAGATTAACTAAGCGTGTAACAGGCACTAACACTGAAGGTATCAAATGACGAGCTGCAGTTTGAGAAGATCAAATGTGTATGAAGACACCATCTTTGTACAAAAAAACAAAACAAAAAAAAAACAAAAAACATCTTTATACAACTTGAGGATGAGTGGGGAAAACATTTTTATTCTCATCAGTTAACAAAAAAGAAAGAAAACAGGAAAGAAGAAAACTTTTAATCATATGAAGAGTTCTTCTCTAGTAGAACCCTCACGTATACCCAGGGATGAGACGAGGGGTGAGCAGGAGGGACGGCTGGGGATTTGGGAGGTTGTGCTAGATGGGGAGCCTTGGAGGGATTTGTGTTAGAGGGGGGGGGGGGGAGTTTTTGGGGGAAGTGGACTATAGTGGTTGGAGAGGGGATTTGGGGGAGGATTTGTGCTGGGAGCAGGGGCGGACTGACCATTTGGAAACTCGGGCACTGCCCGAGGGCCCGGGGTCAGTAGGGGGCCCCATGAGATGCCCCTGGTACCTTTTTCATAGGCTTTTTTGAGTTTGGGCAAGGACACAGGGGCCCCATGATCCCCTATTGCCTGGGGCCCCATGAGTTGTCAGTCCGCCCCTGGCTGGGAGAGGGAGATTTTGGGGGAATTTATGTTCAGGGGGGAAATTTGAGAGGTAGACGATATGTGCTAGGAGGGGGGATTTGGGGAGGGAGAGGATTGGAGCTGGGGTGGTGGGACTTGGGGAGGGAGAGGATTGGAGCTATGGTGGTGGTATTTGAGGAGGGAGAGGATTGGAGCTGGGGTGGTGGGATTTGGGGAGGGAGAGGATGGGAGCTATGGTGGTGGGATTTGGGGAGGGAGAGGATTGGAGCTGGGGTGGTGGGATTTGGGGAGGGAGAGGATTGGAGCTGGGGTGGTGGGATTTGGGGAGGGAGAGGATTGGAGCTGGGGTAGGGGGATTTGGGGAGGGAGAGGATTGGAGCTGGGGTGGGGGGATTTGGGGAGGGAGAGGATTGGAGCTGGGGTGGTGGGATTTGGGGAGGGAGAGGCTTGGAGCTAGGGTGGTGGGATTTGGGGAGCGAGAGGGTTCGAGCTGGGGTGGTGGGATTTAGGGAGGGAGAGGATTGGAGCTGGGGTAGTGGGACTTGGGGAGGGAGAGGATTGGAGCTGGGTTGGTGGGATTTGGGGAGGGAGAGGATTGGAGCTGGGGTGGTGGGATGAGTGGGGAAAACATTTTTATTCTCATCAGTTAACAAGAAGAAAGAAAACAGGAAAGAAGAAAACTTTTGATCATATGAAGAGTTCTTCTCTAGTAGAACCCTCATGTATACCCAGGGATGAGACGAGGGGTGCACAGGAGGGGCGGCTGGGGATTTGGGAGGTTGTGCTAGATGGGGTGCTTTGGAGGGATTTGTGTTGGGGGGGGGGGGTTTTGGGGGAAGTGGACTATAGTGGTTGGAGAGGGGATTTGGGGGAGGATTTGTGCTGGGAGAGGGAGATTTTGGGGGGATTTATGTTCAGGGGAGAAATTTGAGAGGTAGAAGATTTGTGCTAGGAGGGGGGATTTGGGGAGGGAGAGGATTGGAGCTGGGGTGGTGGGATTTGGGGAGGGAGAGGATTATAGCTGGGGTAGTGGGACTTGGGGAGGGAGAGGATTGGAGCTGGGGTGGTGGGATTTGGGGAGGGAGAGGATTGGAGCTGGGGTGGTGGGATTTGGGGAGGGAGAGGATTGGAGCTGGGGTGGTGAGATTTGGGGAGGGAGAGGATTGGAGCTGGGGTGGTGAGATTTGGGGAGGGAGAGGATTGGAGCTGGGGTGGTGGGATTTGGGGAGGGAGAGGATTGGAGCTGGGGTGGTGGGATTTGGGGAGGGAGAGGATTGGAGCTGGGGTGGTGGGATTTGGGGAGGGAGAAGATTGGAGCTGGGGTGGTGGGATTTGGGGAGGGAGAGGATTGGAGCTGGGGTGGTGGGATTTGGGGAGGGAGAGGATTGGAGCTGGGGTGGTGGGATGAGTGGGGAAAACATTTTTATTCTCATCCGTTAACGAAAAGAAAGAAAACAGGAAAGAAGAAAACTTTTGATCATATGAAGAGTTCTTCTCTAGTAGAACCCTCACGTATACCCAGGGATGAGACGAGGGGTGCGAAGGAGGGGAGGCTGGGGATTTGGGAGGTTGTGCTAGATGGGGTGCTTTGGAGGGATTTGTGTTGGAGAGGGGGGGGGGTTTGGGGGAACTGAACTATAGTGCTTGGAGAGGGGATTTGGGGGAGGATTTGTGCTGGGAGAGGGAGATTTTGGGGGGATTTATGTTCAGGGGGAAAATTTGAGAGGTAGACAATTTGTGCTAGGAGGGGGGATTTGGGGAGGGAGAGGATTTGAGCTGGGGTGGTGGGATTTGGGGAGGGAGAGGATTCGAGCTGGGGTGGTGGGATTTGGGGAGGGAGAGGATTGGAGCTGGGGTGGTGGAACTTGGGGAGGGAGAGGATTGGAGCTGGGGTGGTGGGATTTGGAGAGGGAGAGGGTTCGAGCTGGGGTGGTGGGATTTGGGGAGGGAGAGGATTGGAGCTGGGGTAGTGGGACTTGGGGAGGGAGAGGATTCGAACTGGGGTGGTGGGATTTGGGGAGGGAGAGGGTTCGAGCTGGGGTGGTGGGATTTGGGGAGGGAGTGGATTGGAGCTGGGGTGGTGGGATTTGAGGAGGAAGAAGATTGGAGCTGGGGTGGTGGGATTTGGGGAGGGAGAGGATTTGAGTTGGGGTGGGGGGATTTGGGGAGGGAGAGGATTGGAGCTTGGAGAGGATTTGAGCTGGGGTGGTGGCATTTGGGGAGGGAGAGGATTGGAGCTGGGGTGGTGCGATTTGGGGAGGGAGAGGATTGGAGCTGGGGTGGTGGGATTTGGGGAGGGAGAGGATTGGAGCTGGGGTAGTGGTATTTGGGGAGGGAGAGGATTGGAGCTGGGGTAGTGGTATTTGGGGAGGGAGAGGATTGGAGCTGGGGTGGTGGGATTTGGGGAGGGAGAGGATTGGAGCTGGGGTAGTGGTATTTGGGGAGGGAGAGGATTGGAGCTGGGGTGGTGGGATTTGGGGAGGGAGAGGATTGGAGCTGGGGTGGTGGGATTTGGGGAGGAAGAGGATTTGAGCTGCGAGGGAGAATTTGTACTGGAAGAGGGGGAACTGTTATTTTGGGAGGATTTTGGATTGCAAATGAAATTCATGCTTAGTGTGAAGTTTAGTGCTCAATTTTTTTTTTTTTTGGAGGAGGGATTTTTGCTGACATATAATGCTCATACATTTGGGGGACTGCCATTTGTCATCTTCTCCCTGGGTGCTAGATGACCTTCTACCGACACTGAAGTGACTGGTCTCAGATACTACACAGAGATGAAACAAATCCTCCTACGTAAGTTGTACCTGTTTCATCTGCAGCTCTCTTTCTTCTACACCCAGGGACGTAGATAAGAGGGCGGGTCAGGGGGGTTCGAACCCCCCACCCAGAGCATCCTGCCAAAAATCAAATGCAACTGCTGACTCCCTGCCTGCACAGCAGTCATGAGGGAGTGAATTCAGGTGTAATAAAACAGCAGCCAGCCAGCAGTTGTGTGTAACTGACTACACCTGTTCAAAGTCCAGAATGTGCATAGTATTTCTGAGCTCCAGCAGGGAAGGGGTTGTGATCTGATGTCACACACTGCACAGCATAGAACTGGGAGCTGAGTGTAATCTTAGACCTGAGTGGAAGGAATGGACACACCTCCCTCTACACACTCCAATACAGGGGCGGACTGCCAACTCATGGGGCCCTTGGGCAATAGTGGATCATGGGGCCCCTGCGTCCTTGCCCACATTAAAAGCACACCCAAAAAAGCCTATAAAAGGTGCCAGGGGCATCTCATGGGGCCCCCTACTGACCCCGGGCCCTCGTTCAGTACCCAAGTACTCAAATGGTCAGTCCGCCCCTGGTCCCATAGGGAAACATGCACAGCTGAGAGAGGGCAGGAGTGGAGGGCATCTCCCGGGATCCCTTGGTGTCAGCATAAACTGTCAGAAAGGATGCATGCAGAAAGCTCAGGAATGGGAGTGGGGGCAGAAATCTGTGCTCTGGATTGAGACAAATACACACTATAGAAGTATATGCTTTGTTCATTTTTAATTTTAGGGGTTTACAACCACTTTAAATTCTCTATGCAGCTTTCTGGTGCCATGACTTTTGTCAATGAACTGTTAGACATACGCATTCCAGAAATCTTTGTTTTGTTTCAGGTGCATATGTTCATTGAAGAAAATAGTTTCATCCTATTAGTTACGCTGAACCGATTCCTTTTTGTTTTGTATCTCCTGCATTAGTTTCCTATATTCATTGGTCTGGGCGGCTTCAACAAATTTTTCATATATTCACTATATATTCCATATATTGTCAAACTGGATGGATTCAAATCAGAAGGATTCAATGTTTTCAGACGCTAGTCCAGCCCATCAAGAGAAATGGAATGAGCTGACTGGACAATATCAACTTTCGTCATTTGTTAACGAATGGAAGAAAATTCAGTTCTATTTGTTGTTTATCAATTATCAAACTAATTCAAAAATGGAATTTATTTTCCCATGGGCTGAACTACTGTGACGTCATCCGGTTGAAACAAATGTATTTGTTAATTTTGTTATAACTTTTTTTTTTGTGATTTGTTGACATTTGTTGCCAGTGGCGGACTGACCATTTGGAAACTCGGGCACTGTAGGGGGCCCCATGAGATGCCCCTGGTACCTTTTTCATAGGCTTTTTTGAGTTTGGGAAAGGACACAGGGGCCCCATGATCCCCTATTGCCCGGGTGCCCCATGAGTTGTCAGTCCGCCCCTGTTTGTTCCTATGTTCATTCAGAGATTCATATACATCAGAATCTCCTAAAATCACATTTTCTTCTGAAAAAAAAAACCTGAATCGTAATCAAATGCACATGTCCAGTAATCGCGTCAACCATTAGGGATGAATAACAGCACAGTTCTTTGACAAATGAAAAGAATACATTTTATCCTGGTATTGAGCGCAGCCGCAGACATACACTATATTGCCAAAAGTATTGGGCCGCCTGCCTTTCCACGCACATGAACTTTAATGGCTTCCCATTAAATCCCATCTATCTATTATCTATCTATCTATCTATCTATCTATCTATCTATTATCTATCTATCTCATATCTATCTATTATCTATCTATCTATCTATCTATCTATCTATCTATCTATCTATCTATCTATTATCTATCTATCTCATATCTATCTATTATCTATCTATTATCTATCTATCTATCTATCTATCTATCTATCTATCTATCTATCTATCTATCTATCTATCTATTATCTATCTATCTCATATCTATCTATTATCTATCTATCTATCTATCTATCTATCTATCTATCTATCTCATATCTATCTATTATCTATCTATCTATCTATCTATCTATCTATCTAGTATCTATCTATCTATCTATTATCTATCTATCTATCTATCTATCTATCTATCTATCTATCTATTATCTATCTATCTATCTATCTATCTATCTATCTATCTATCTATCTATCTATTATCTATTATCTATCTATTATCTATCTATCTATCTATCTATCTATCTATCTATCTATCTATCTATCTATCTATCTATTATCTATCTATCTATCTATCTATCTATTATCTATCTATCTATCTATCTATCTATCCATTATCTATCTATCTATCTATCTATCTATCTATCTATCTATCTATTATCTATCTATCTATCTATCTATCTATTATCTATCTATCTATCTATCTATCTATCTATCTATTATCTATCTATCTATCTATCTATCTATCTATCTATTATCTATCTATCTATCTATCTATCTATCTATCTATCTATCTATCTATCTATCTATCTATCTTCGCTATGTTACCAAAAGTATTATCCCGCCTGCCTTTCCACACACATGGACTTTAATGGCCTCCCAGTCTCAGTCTGTAGGGTTCAATATTGAGTTGGCCCCGCCCTTTGCAGCTATAACAGCTACAACTCTTCTAGGAAGGCCGTCCACAAGGTTTAGGAGGGTGTCTATATGGATATCCTGAGGAAGTCACGAGTGCAGTGACGCAACGCGTTGCTACGTGAGAATGCAGCTTCTGGTGAGCGGTGACATACTTCCGGTACAACCGCCATCTTGGTACACCTGTCAGTGAGGCGAGTTCATCCATGCATGTGAGGAGGAACATCTGTTATCTTTAACATCACGGAAGGAAGCATGGTAGTGCTCACCTAATGTAAGTGCTATACTTTTTGTAATAAAGCACTGATTATCTGGCATACTACACTATCAGAGTTTTTCATATTCCTATCATCCTGATGAGTGGCATATCCAGAGGTGGTCAGGAACCAAGGCACCCAGAGTAATATCCCAGCAGATGCCAGCTTTGGAGGAGGTTGTCTGCCAGCATGTGTGGTTAAGATCCCACTTATGATCTTGAAGGCGTGAAGGCCCTTTGGGTCGCTGTATTAAGGTGAGGGGGCAATTCAGCCAGAGGAGGATTGTCACTCACCATCACCTGAGTTTGATTTATGCACCTTGCATGAAGTTTACTGCGTTGCAGACACCACCACTTGCTGTTTGAAGAACTCTATTCACATTGTTTGATTTATTTGTCCACCTTGCACACTAGTATTGAGTGGAAGTGAGGGGGGCACATTTATTGATATCAGTACCTCTCACAGTCAATACTATGTATCTTTGTGTGGTTATTTAGATTGCACCATATGTTATTTGTGTAGCGCTGCACTACCTTTTTGTATATTGCCTATGGGAAGGTTGGACCATTCTTCCAGCAGAACATTTGTCAGGTCAGGCACTGATGTCGGGGGAGGAGGCCTGGCTCACAGTCTCCAATCTAATTCATCCCAAAGGTGTTCTATGGGGTTGAGGTCAGGACTCTGTGCAGGACAGTCAAGTTCCTCCACCCCAAACTGGCTCCTCCATGTCTTTATGGACCTTGCTTTGTGCACTGGTGGGCAGTCATGTTGGAAAAGGAAGGGGCCATCCCCAAACTCTTCCCACAAAGTTGAGAGCATGAAATTGTCCAAAATATCTTGGTATGCTGATGCCTTAAGAGTTCCCGTTACTGCCCAACCCCTGGAAAACAACCCCACACCATAATCCCCCCTCCACCAAACCTTGCACTTGGAACAATTAAGTCAGGCAAGTACCATTCTCCTGGCAACCGCCAAACCCAGATACATCCATCGGATTGACAGAGAGAGAAGCATGATTTATCACTCCAGAGAGCTCTGCTGGAGCTCTGCTCTAGAGTCCAGTGGCGGCGTGCTTTACACCACTGCATCCGACGCTTATTGCACAGATAGCAACCTTACACGGGACCACGCTTGGAGTCACTGAGCTCCTGAGAGCGACCCATTCTTTCACCAATGTTTGTAGAAGCAGTCTGCATGCCTAGGGGCTTGATTGTATACACCTGTGTCCATGGAGGGGATTGGAACACCTGAATCCAATGTTTTGGAGGGCTGACCCAATAAATTTGGCAATATAGTGTATCTTCAAACCCAGATTGGCTGTGAAATTAGCAGGTTTCAGTTCAGCAAAGTTATGGTGAATCCACCCTTTCATTTTGTCTTACAGCACTACAATGTTGAGTTAGAATAAAAGATCCGGATCATTTCCTGAACTGAACCTATTATTAGGAAAAGACCAATAACTCCCCAACACTTGAAGAACATGGCTGTGTGATGTTCGCATGGCCACCGAGATCCCCACTGCTTTGATTGAAACCTCTGATATGTAATCCAAGGCTTCTCACTCCCCATCGCATTGCATGTTTGTGAACAAATGACCGTTTATGTACTGAGTGTGAAGGACAACATGGTAAGTCTCCTCACATCACCTTCTCAGAGTCTGTCCAAGGAGCTGTCTTTACTATATGGTCCATTGAAAGAGAAATCTATACTTTAAAAAAAATACTTCTGATTGGACTTTTCTGTCAGTGATTCATGTTCGGCACATGGATGAAACTTTGTTAACACCAAATGCTTATTAACCACTTGCTGCCCACCCACAGTACATCAACAAGTTTTGCTGGGGTTTTTTTTTTTTGTCTTCATCTGGATCAACTGTGGGTGTAAGAGTATAATTTTTTTTTTTTCTTTATGGTTGAACTGGATGGACTTTTGTCTTTTTTCAGCCAGACTAACTATGTAACTAAATAAGAATAAGAATAATAACAACAACAACAACAATAATAATATTTTTTAATTCATATTTTGTTCGTGTTTTTGTTTTTATTTATTATTTTATTATTATTATCAGTAATAATAATTTCTTAAAAATATATTTTAGGGTCAGGGGTTAAGTATTATTTATTTATTATTACATATTTATAATTCATTATTTCATTTATGATGATTTGTATTTATGTGTTTATTTATTTCATTTATTTTACATTCATTTATTCATATATATTATATATATATATATATATATATATATATATATATACAGTATCTCACAGAAGTGAGCCCACCCGTCACATTTTTGTAAACATTTTATTCTATCTATTCATGTGACAACACTGAATGAAAGACTGAATGACACTTTGCTACAATGTGACGTAGATAGATAGATAGATAGATAGATAGATAGATAGATAGATAGATAATAGATAGATAGATAGATAGATAGATAGATAGATAGATAGATAGTAGATAGATAGATAGATAGATAGATAGATAGATAGATAATAGATAGATAATAGATAGATAGATAGATAGATAGATAGATAGATAGATAGATAGGCAGACAGACAGAAAGACAGACAGATAGACAGACAGACAGATAGACAGAAATAGATAGATAGATAGATAGATAGATAGATAATAGATAGATAGATAGATAGATAGATAGATAGATAGATAGATAGATAGATAATAGATAGATAGATAGATAGATAGATAGATAGATAGATAGATAGTAGATAGATAGATATATAGATAGATAGTAGATAGATAGATAAATAGATAGATAGATAGATAGATAGATAGATAATAGATAGATAATAGATAGATAGATAGATAGATAGATAGATAGATAGATAATAGATAGATAGATAGATAGATAGATAGATAATAGATAGATAGATAGATAGATAGATAGATAGATAGATAGATAGATAGTAGATAGATAGATAGATAAATAGATAGATAGATAGATAATAGATAGATAATAGATAGATAGATAGATAGATAGATAGATAGATAGATAGATAGATAGATAATAGATAGATAGATAGATAGATAGATAGATAGATAGATAGATAGATAGATGCTTCCAATTTCCTTACCAACAAATTATTTACAAAAGCTCCAGTCTACCCTAAATCAATTTATCTGGGGTGGTAGGAAGCCAATATTCAAAACCTCAATTCTTTTCAGGCCTAAACAAGCTGTAGGAATGGGAATTCCAAATTTCAGAGCATACTATCACTCAACAGTGCTGGACCAACTTAAATTTTGGTGGTTGAGTGCTCCATTCTAGGTACATCACTACAAGGAACCCTAGGCACCATTCCATTGGGCTCACAATCCGTTAACTCCCAATACCTAACTATAAGAGCATCCCTTTCCACCTGGCAAAATGTACAGCATACTCCTTTGAAAACATACACATCAAACATCGGATCTCTTCCATTGATTCCTTTAAAACCCCTAACGTATGACCTAACTCTGTCCACCTGGGTGTTTGCTGGCACATCCACCATTGGACATCTAATGGAACATGCCTCAATATGCTCATTGTCGGAACTACAACGCAGTTACTACCTTCCCAAAACTGATTTTTACCAATAGCTTCAACATACGGTCCATCCTTGAAACCCTCATCAAAACAAAACATTGGATTCCTTCGGATACTGTAAATTATTTCAATTCTTCCACAAGGAAAAGCAAAGGAATCTCTCGTTTCTATCAACTCCTCAACCATAGCTCCTTTACTGACAAAACCCCATCCATGGTATCATGGGAAACATATCTCTTACAGAAGTTCACAATAGCCCAATGGCAAAAAGGATCCTGGCTACTAGAGATGAGCGAATCGAAGTAGCCGAAGTGGAATTCGAGTCGAATATCGGAAAAATTTCGATTCACGCCGAATCCGAAAAATAGCCTACTTCGGACGCGCGAATCGAAATTTTTCCGAAAATGGCGGCGGACATGTGCGGCGACGGAGCGGGGATGTCTGGGAAGGCGCGCAGACAAGGCGCGCTGACCCATAATGCATTCCTCAATGACATGTGATCGCATCAGCCAATCAGCAGCCAGCCAGCCAGCACTGTGTAATGGTCGAGCTATAAATAGCGGCCATTTTGGAATTCTTCATTTGCCTCCAGTCATTGAACAGAGGCAGACCGCTCTGTATTAGGGACAGAGTTAGGGCCACAGAAACGATACTTGGGGACAGAGAAACGTTACTTAGGGACAGAGAACCATTACTCAGGGACACAGAATTGTTAATGAGGGCCACAGAATCGTTACTTAGGGACAAAGAAACGCTAGTTAGGGCCACAGAATTGTTACTCAGGGACAGACAGAATTGTTACTGAGTGCCAGAGAATTGTTACTTAGGGCCACAGAAACGTTATTAGGGCCACAGAATTGTTACTCAGGGACAGACAGAATTGTTACTGAGTGCCAGAGAATTGTTACTTAGGGCCACAGAAACTTTAGTTAGGGCCACAGAATTGTTACTCAGGGACAGACACAGAATTGTTACTGAGGGCCACAGAACTGTTACTTAGGGCCACAGAAACGTTATTAGGGCCACAGAATTGTTACTCAGGGACAGACAGAATTGTTACTGAGTGCCAGAGAATTGTTACTTAGGGCCACAGAAACTTTAGTTAGGGCCACAGAATTGTTACTCAGGGACAGACACAGAATTGTTACTGAGGGCCACAGAACTGTTACTTAGGGCCACAGAAACTTTAGTTAGGGCCACAGAATTGTTACTCAGGGACAGACACAGAATTGTTACTGAGGGCCACAGAACTGTTACTTAGGGCCACAGAAACGTTATTAGGGCCACAGAATTGTTACTCAGGGACAGACAGAATTGTTACTGAGTGCCAGAGAATTGTTACTTAGGGCCACAGAAACTTTAGTTAGGGCCACAGAATTGTTACTCAGGGACAGACACAGAATTGTTACTGAGGGCCACAGAACTGTTACTTAGGGCCACAGAAACTTTAGTTAGGGCCACAGAATTGTTACTCAGGGACAGACACAGAATTGTTACTGAGGGCAACAGAACTGTTACTTAGGGCCACAGAAACTTTAGTTAGGGCCACAGAATTGTTACTCAGGGACAGACACAGAATTGTTACTGAGGGCCACAGAACTGTTACTTAGGGCCACAGAATTGTTACTCAGGGACACAGAATTGTTACTGAGGGCCACAGAACTGTTACTTAGGGCCACAGAATTGTTACTCGCACAGACACAGAATTGTTACACAGGGACACAGAATTGTTACTGAGGGCCACAGAACCGTTACTTAGGGCCACAGAATTGTTACTCAGGGACACAGAATTGTTACTGAGGGCCACAGAACTGTTACTTAGGGCCACAGAATTGTTACTCGCACAGACACAGAATTGTTACTCAGGGACACAGAACTGTTACTGAGGGCCACAGAACTGTTACTTAGGGCCACAGAATTGTTACTCGCACAGACACAGAATTGTTACTCAGGGACACAGAACTGTTACTGAGGGCCACAGAACTGTTACTTAGGGCCACAGAATTGTTACTCGCACAGACACAGAATTGTTACACAGGGACACAGAATTGTTACTGAGGGCCACAGAACCGTTACTTAGGGCCACAGAATTGTTACTCGCACAGACACAGAAACGTTACTCAGGGACACAGAATTGTTACTGAGGGCCACAGAACTGTTACTTAGGGCCACAAAAACGTTAGTTAGGGCCACAGAATTGTTACTCAGGGACAGACACAGAATTGTTACTGAGGGCCACAGAATTGTTACTGAGGGCCACAGAACCGTTACTTAGGGCCACAGAATTGTTACTCAGGGACACAGAATTGTTACTGAGGGCCACAGAACCGTTACTTAGGGCCACAGAATTGTTACTCAGGGACAGACACAGAATTGTTACTGAGGGCCACAGAATTGTTACTGAAGGCCACAGAACCGTTACTTAGGGCCACAGAAACGTTACTCAGGGACACAGAATTGTTACTGAGGGCCACAGAACCGTTACTTAGGGCCACAGAAACGTTAGTTAGGGCCACAGAATTGTTACTCAGGGACAGACACAGAATTGTTACTGAGGGCCACAGAATTGTTACTGAGGGCAACAGAACCGTTACTTAGGGCCACAGAACCGTTACTTAGGGCCACAGAATTGTTACTCAGGGACACAGAATTGTTACTGAGGGCCACAGAACCGTTACTTAGGGCCACAGAATTGTTACTCAGGGACAGACACAGAATTGTTACTGAGGGCCACAGAATTGTTACTGAGGGCCACAGAACCGTTACTTAGGGCCACAGAATTGTTACTCAGGGACACAGAATTGTTACTGAGGGCCACAGAACCGTTACTTAGGGCCACAGAATTGTTACTCAGGGACAGACACAGAATTGTTACTGAGGGCCACAGAATTGTTACTGAGGGCCACAGAACCGTTACTTAGGGCCACAGAAACGTTACTCAGGGACACAGAATTGTTACTGAGGGCCACAGAACTGTTACTTAGGGCCACAGAATTGTTACTCAGGGACACAGAATTGTTACTGAGGGCCACAGAACCGTTACTTAGGGCCACAGAATTGTTACTCAGGGACAGACACAGAATTGTTACTGAGGGCCACAGAATTGTTACTGAGGGCCACAGAACCGTTACTTAGGGCCACAGAAACGTTACTCAGGGACACAGAATTGTTACTGAGGGCCACAGAACTGTTACTTAGGGCCACAGAATTGTTACTGAGGGACACAGAATTGTTACTGAGGGCCACAGAACCGTTACTTAGGGCCACAGAATTGTTACTCAGGGACACAGAATTGTTACTGAGGGCCACAGAACCGTTACTTAGGGCCACAGAATTGTTACTCAGGGACAGACACAGAATTGTTACTGAGGGCCACAGAATTGTTACTGAGGGCCACAGAACTGTTACTTAGGGCCACAGAAACGTTACTCAGGGACACAGAATTGTTACTCAGGGACAGACACAGAATTGTTACTCAGGGACAGACACAGAATTTTTACTGAGGGACACAGAATTGTTACTGAGGGACACAGAATTGTTACTGAGGGACACAGAATTGTTACTTAGGGCCACAGAAACGTTACTCAGGGACACAGAATTGTTAATCAGGGACAGACACAGAATTCTTACTCAAGGACAGACACAGAATTGTTACTGAGGGACACAGAATTGTTACTGAGGGACACAGAATTGTTACTCAGGGACACAGAATTGTTACTCAGGGACAGGCACAGAATTGTTACTGAGGGACACAGAATTGTTACTGAGGGACACAGAACTGTTACTTAGGGCCAAAGAAACGTTACTCAGGGACACAGAATTGTTACTCAGGGACAGACACAGAATTGTTACTCAGGGACACAGAATCGTTGAATTAAAGAGTATGTCAGACAACATGCAGAGGAGTGGCAGAGGAGGCAATGTTTTAGGAGCGAGCAGACGTGGCAGCAGAGGAAGGGGTCGAGGCAGCACTATTCGCAGCCAGAGGCTAGTGCTCCCGGTGTCATCCAGTACAGTGAGGAAGAGCTAACAGAGGGCGGTCAGGAACGGGGGGAGACATCCGCCTCTTCAGCAGCCAGGCGAAGAAGTAGTGGCGAGGAGAGTGGCTCGGTAGCCGGTCTAGAGACAGGTCTGTCTCCTGACCCACACGCAGCCGAGGGGGCTAGTAGTGAGGCGGAGACCCTAATTGATGATGATGAGGCTGATCGCACTTGGCAGCCTCGTCGTCATCAGGCTATTGCTTCCGCATCATCAGGAGAAGAGGGTGGCAGCTTGGCAGCGAGCAAAACAGTCGGTGGGTTGTCTCCATCGCCACACTCTGCCATGTGCCACTTTCAGGTCTCCTCACACACTGCTGGTGTGTTCCATTTTTTGTCATAGGGTGCTGGCAGATTACGGGCTTCCCATAGCTGCTGCCAGGCCCCTAATCTGCCATGGGCCCCTGTACCGCCTCCTCATGCTGCTGCCAGGTCCACAGTGTCTCATGCCATGTGCCACTTTCAGGTCTCCTCACACACTGCTGGTGTGTTCAATTTTTTTGACATAGGGTGCTGGCAGATTACGGGCCTCCCATAGCTGCTGCCAGGCCCCTAATCTGCCATGGGCCCCTATACCGCCTCCTCATGCTGCTGCGAAGTCCAGAGTCTCTCATGGGTCCCTGTACGGCCTCCCATTGCTGCTGTCTCCATCGCCACACTCTGCCATGTGCCACTTTCAGGTCTCCTCACACACTGCTGGTGTGTTCAATTTTTTTGACATAGGGTGCTGGCAGATTACGGGCCTCCCATAGCTGCTGCCAGGCCCCTAATCTGCCATGGGCCCCTATAGCGCCTCCTCATGCTGCTGCCAGGTCCAGGTGAACGTAGTCACACAGGGGAGGAACTTCTCAGTGTAATGAACAGAGAAATCAACAGATGGCTGTCTCCGCGCAAACTGAAAATCGGAACCATGTTGACCGACAACGGAAAGAACATGGTGTCTGCTCTGCGTCAAGGAAGGTTGTGCCATGCGCCATGCATGGCTCACGTGTTCAATCTGGTTGTCAAGCGGTTCCTAAAATCCACCATCCCACTGCAAGACATCCTTAAAATGTCACGTAAACCTTGCATGCATTTCAGCCATTCCTACACCGCAAAGCACACCCTCCTTGAGCTGCAGCGGCAGAACGGAATTCCACAGCATCGCCTGATCTGCGACTTGCAACAAGGTGGAATTCAACCCTACATATGTTAGACCGCCTTTACGAACAGCGAAAGGCCATCACCGATTTCCTGATGTTACAAGCGGATAAAGGTACTCCCCTGTGTAACTTCGATGTCAGCCATTGGCAGCTCATGCGTGACACCTGCCGCTTGCTCAGGCCCTTTGAGGAGGCCACGCTATTCGTGAGTCGGCAGGACTATGGGATGAACGACGTCATTCCTCTGTTGCACGTCCTGGAACAAATGCTGTTAACAATGGCTGGTCAGGGTGCGGTAGACGTGGCGCACAGATCTCAACGCCACATGAACCCTGTGGGGGCAGGACAGGAAGAAGAGGAGGAGGTAGAGGAGGACATTGGTGCTCAGGAATTATTGAGTGAAATGGGTGGTTTTTCCACTCAGCAGACAGGAGTGGAGGAGCAGGAGCATCTGGTAGAGGAGGAGGAGACAGAGGACCCAGACGCACCGTGGCAGTATGCTGTGGAGATGGAGTCAGGGAGTCCCTCGCATTCCTTGGCACAAATGGCCCATAGCATGCTCGGTTGCTTGCGTAGCGACAGCCGAATAAGAACCATCAGACAGAGGGATGACTTTTGGCTGTCCACCTTGTTGGACCCTCGCTACCGTTCAAAAATGGTGGCCTTTTTCACACCTGCTGAGAGGGAGGCCAAAATAACGTACTATAAAAACCACCTATGTAGTCAGTTGGTCTCTGCCTTTGTGCGCCAACGTCCATCCTCAGACACTGTGGGCCCTGTGCGCTCACGTTCCGCTGCCATGGCAGCAAAGGAGGGGTGGGGTGGTAGGAGCAGTGGCAGCTCCACCAGCAGCGGCTGACTCAGTCTGCAGTCGATGATGAGTAGCTTTCTTCACCAGCGCAGTGAGGAAACTACTAACCAGCCGCAGCAGCAGCAGCATCAGGTGGACCTGGAGCAGGACCTCAAACAACAGGCTTGGGCCTACTTGGACAGCACCCTGCCAACCGAGGTAGACAATCCCCTTGACTACTGGGCAACGAAACTTGACCTTTGGCCCCAACTAGCTGAATTTGCCCTTGAAAGGCAGTCATGCCCGGCCAGTAGCGTGGCATCGGAGCGCGTGTTTAGTGCGGCAGGAGGTATTGTAACTCCGCGGAGGACACGACTGTCCACCCAAAGTGTGGAGAGACTCATGTTTGTGAAAATGAATCAGGCGTGGATTAGTCTGGATTTCAAACCACCAGTTCCTGACACAACTGACTAAATCCGCCATGAATCATGCCTCAAACATGTGCCACTTTGAGGTCTCCTCACACACTGCTGGTGTGTTGAATTTTTTGACATAGGGTGCTGGCAGATTATGGGCCTCCTATAGCTGCTGCCAGGCCCCTAATCTGCCATGGGCCCCTATATACCGCCTCCTCATGCTGCTGCCAGGTCCACAGTCTCTCATGGGTCCCTGTACGGCCTCCCATTGCTGCTGTCTCCATCGCCACACTCTGCCATGTGCCACTTTCAGGTCTCCTCACACTGCTGGTGTGTTACATTTTTTGTCATAGGGTGCTGGCAGATTACGGGCCTCACATAGCTGCTGCCAGGCCCCTAATCTGCCATGGGCCCCTATACCGCCTCCTCATGCTGCTGCCAGGTCCAGAGTCTCTCATGCCATGTGCCACTTTCAGGTCTCCTCACACTGCTGGTGTGTTCAATTTTTTGACATAGGGTGCTGGCAGATTACGGGCCTCCCATAGCTGCTGCCAGGCCCCTAATCTGCCATGGGCCCCTGTACCGCCTCCTCATGCTGCTGTCAGGTCCAGAGTCTCTCATGCCATGTGCCACTTTCAGGTCTCCTCACACTGCTGGTGTGTTCAATTTTTTGACATAGGGTGCTGGCAGATTACGGGCCTCCCATAGCTGCTGCCAGGCCCCTAATCTGCCATGGGCCCCTATACCGCCTCCTCATGCTGCTGCCAGGTCCACAGTCTCTCATGGGTCCCTGTACGGCCTCCCATTGCTGCTGTCTCCATCGCCACAGTCTGCCATGTGCCAATTTCAGGTCTCCTCACACTGCTGGTGTGTTACATTTTTTGTCATAGGGTGCTGGCAGATTACGGGCCTCACATAGCTGCTGCCAGGCCCCTAATCTGCCATGGGCCCCTATACCGCCTCCTCATGCTGCTGCCAGGTCCAGAGTCTCTCATGCCATGTGCCACTTTCAGGTCTCCTCACACTGCTGGTGTGTTCAATTTTTTGACATAGGGTGCTGGCAGATTACGGGCCTCCCATAGCTGCTGCCAGGCCCCTAATCTGCCATGGGCCCCTGTACCGCCTCCTCATGCTGCTGCCAGGTCCAGAGTCTCTCATGCCATGTGCCACTTTCAGGTCTCCTCACACTGCTGGTGTGTTCAATTTTTTGACATAGGGTGCTGGCAGATTACGGGCCTCCCATAGCTGCTGCCAGGCCCCTAATCTGCCATGGGCCCCTATACCGCCTCCTCATGCTGCTGCCAGGTCCACAGTCTCTCATGCCATGTGCCACTTTCAGGTCTCCTCACACTGCTGGTGTGTTCAATTTTTTGACATAGGGTGCTGGCAGATTACGGGCCTCCCATAGCTGCTGCCAGGCCCCTAATCTGCCATGGGCCCCTGTACCGCCTCCTCATGCTGCTGCCAGGTCCAGAGTCTCTCATGCCATGTGCCACTTTCAGGTCTCCTCACACTGCTGGTGTGTTCAATTTTTTGACATAGGGTGCTGGCAGATTACGGGCCTCCCATAGCTGCTGCCAGGCCCCTAATCTGCCATGGGCCCCTGTACCGCCTCCTCATGCTGCTGCCAGGTCCAGAGTCTCTCATGCCATGTGCCACTTTCAGGTCTCCTCACACTGCTGGTGTGTTCAATTTTTTGACATAGGGTGCTGGCAGATTACGGGCCTCCCATAGCTGCTGCCAGGCCCCTAATCTGCCATGGGCCCCTATACCGCCTCCTCATGCTGCTGCCAGGTCCACAGTCTCTCATGCCATGTGCCACTTTCAGGTCTTCTCACACTGCTGGTGTGTTCAATTTTTTGTCATAGGGTGCTGGCAGATTACGGGCCTCCCATAGCTGCTGCCAGGCCCCTAATCTGCCATGGGCCCCTATACCGCCTCCTCATGCTGCTGCCAGGTCCAGAGTCTCTCATGGGTCCCTGTACGGCTTCCCATTGCTGCTGTCTCCATCGCCACACTCTGCCATGTGCCACTTTCAGGTCTCCTCACACACTGCTGGTGTGTTCAATTTTTTGTCATAGGGTGCTGGCAGATTACGGGCCTCCTATAGCTGCTGCCAGGCCCCTAATCTGCCAAGGGCCCCTATACCGCCTCCTCATGCTGCTGCCAGGTCCACAGTCTCTCATGGGTCCCTGTACGGCCTCCCATTGCTGCTGTCTCCATCGCCATACTCTGCCATGTGCCACTTTCAGGTCTCCTCACACACTGCTGGTGTGTTCAATTTTTTGTCATAGGGTGCTGGCAGATTACGGGCCTCCCATTGCTGCTGCCAGGCCTGTAATCTGCCATGGGCCCCCGTACCGCCTGGTCACGCTGCTGCTGGGTCCACAGTGTGACATGGGTCCCTGTACCGCCTCCCATTGCTCCCACTCTGCCATGTGCCACTTTCAGGTCTCCTCACACTCCTGCTGGTTTCCATTTTGTCATAGGTTGCTGGCAGATTACAGGCCTCCCATAGGTGCTGCCACGCCCCAAATCTGCCATGGGCCCCCGTACCGCCTCGTCACGCTGCTGCTGGGTCCACAGTGTGACCTGGGTCCCTGTACCGCCTCCCATTGCTCCCACTCTGCCATGTGCCACTTTGAGGTCTCCTCACACTCCTGCTGGTTTCCATTTTGTCATAGGTTGCTGTATGGCCTCCCATTGCTGCTGCCTCCACCGCCACACTGTGGCTCCAAACACTGGTTTTGGCCCCGTGACTGGCCAAATGAGTGAAGTGTGCGGTGATTCTAAGATCGACGGCACTCATCTGCATGTCATACTGACTGACAGTATTATTTCTCTTCCCCAGCAGACTCCAAGGGCATTTAAATTAAAGGTACAGTGTTCTGCACTAATATTAAGTCTCTCTGAAGCCTAGAAACACCCTTTTTTAAGTTAAATTCACAGCGAATTTATTCGACTCGAATCGAATATTGTCCACGAATTCGCCGAATCAGTCGAATCAAATTTTTCATTTCTTCGCTCATCTCTACTGGCTACATTTGACCTCCTCAAGATGCATTACCCACTGGGAATCCTTCCTAAAAATATCACACAAATGGTACTACACCCCAGTGAGACTTCCAAAAATCTTCTTGACCACATCTCCCGACTTTTGGAGAGACGTTGGCAATCCCGGCTCAGTATTACATATCCGGTGGTCCTGCCCTTTGGTCATCAAGTTCTGGAAACGAGTATTCTCATTCATATCAGATGCTTCCAATCATACTATAAATTGTAACCCTGACACAGCTTTACTTCTACTAAACCACGAACCTTGGACATCCTCACAATCAGCAGTCCTAGCTCATGGAATTACAGCCGCTAGGCGAGCTATAGCGTCAGACTGGAAACAAACAGGCAACCCTGACTGGTTACTTTTCTTGCAACACCTTAACAAATAACCCAGTTTGAGGGAACGCTCGCAATTAAAAACGGCAAATGCGACAACTTCTGGAAGCAATGGCCGCTCTGGTTGAACCATCCGTATTGCACAGCAAGCATCTTATTTTCTTTTTCTCCTTACAATCGCTCTTAGTTACAAACTCCCGCCGTTCACAGGTGTCACACGGAGGTTATAGAATAGCTACGTGGTTAAAGCCTTACTAATAGTTTACAAGATTGGACATAATTGATCCTAAGAGCCTCCTATGGAGTCATTTTTAATCCGATTTTGTTACATTGTCACTGCTATATGCTTTGTACAATCCTCCTGTTGTTGTTACTTTTCTCACATTGTGTTCTTTCACAATGTCACATGTGTGTACGCATGGTAATCTCCTTGATCACTTCAATAACAATCGTTGTTCTAAATAAAAAGGATAGATAGATAGATAGATAGATAGATAGATAGATAGATAGATAGATAGATAGATAGATAGATAGATAGAGGTTATAGAATAGCTACTAATAGTTTACAAGATTGTACATAACTAAGAGCACTATAGAGAGTCATTTTTAATCCGATTTTGTTACATTGTCACTGCTATATGCTTTGTACAATCCTCCTGTTATTGTTACTTTTCTCACATTTTGTTCTTACACAATGTGCGTATGCATGGTAATCTCCTTGATCAGATCAGATAGATAGATAGATAGATAGATAGATAGATAGATAGATAGATAGATAGATAGATAGATAGATAGATATGAGATAGATAGATAATAGATAGATATGAGATAGATAGATAGATAGATAGATAGATAGATAGATAGATAGATAGATAGATAGATAGATAGATAGATAGATAAATAGATAGATAAAGTAGATAGATAGATAGATAGATAGATAGATAGATAGATAGATAGATAGATAGATAGATAGATAGATAGATAATAGATAGATAGATAGATAGATAGATAGATAGATAGATAGATAGATAGATAGATAGATAGATAAATAGATAGATAAAGTAGATAGATAGATAGATAGATAGATAGATAGATAGATAGATAGATAGATAGATAATAGATAGATAGATAGATAGATAGATAGATAGATATGAGATAGATAGATAGATAGATAGATAGATAGATAGATAGATAGATAGATAAATAGATAGATAAAGTAGATAGATAGATAGATAGATAGATAGATAGATAGATAGATAATAGATAGATAGATAGATAGATAGATAGATAGATAGATAGATATGAGATAGATAGATAGATAGATAGATAGATAGATAGATAGAATGATATGAAATAGATAGATAGATAGATAGATAGATAGATAGATAGATATGAGATAGATAGATAGATAGATAGATAGACAGATAGATAGATAGAATGATATGAGATAGATAGATAGATAGATAGATATGAGATAGATAGATAGATAGATAGATAGATAGATAGAATGATATGAAATAGATAGATAGATAGATAGATAGATAGATAGATAGATAGATAATAGATAGATAGATAGATAGATAGATTGATAGATAGATAGATAGATAGATATGAGATAGATAGATAGATAGATAGATAGATAGATAGATAGATAGATAATAGATAGATAATAGATAGATAGATAGATAGATAGATAGATAGATAGATAGATCGATAGATAATAGATAGATAGATAGATAGATAGATAGATAGATAGATAGATAATAGATAGATAGATAGATAGATAGGAGATAGATAGATAGATAGATAGATAGATAGATAGATAGATAGATAATAGATAGAATGATATGAGATAGATAGATAGATAGATAGATAGATAGATAGATAGATAGATAATAGATAGATAGATAGATAGATAGATAGATAGATAGATAATAGATAATAGATAGATAGATAGATAGATAGATAGATAGATAGATCGATAGATAGATAATAGATAGATAGATAATAGATAGATAGATAGATAGATAGATAGATAGATAATAGATAGATAGATAGATAGATAGATAGATAGATAGATAGATAGATAATAGATAGATAATAGATAGATAATAGATAGATAGATAATAGATAGATAATAGATAATAGATAGATGATAGATAGATATGAGATAGATAGATAGATAGATAGATAGATAGATAGATAGATAGATAATAGATAGATAGATAGATAGATAGATAGATAGATAGATAGATAGAATGATATGAGATAGATAGATAGATAGATAGATAGATAGATAGATAGATTCAGATTGCATTGTTGGCCGGGTTGGTGTGCGGTTCGCTGTGACAATCACTAGTTTCACTATTGCAGATCTATCCGTCCTGTTTGGAGACCCCCTGGAGCTCGCTGTCATTGTTGGTGGAGCCGTTCTATTGCTCCTCCGTGCTTTGGCCTTTATGGCTTGGGCTCTGTGCCCACATGATGCTGTGCCAACTTTGTGCTCGGAAGTCTAGAAAAATGTACATACACAGCAATCATTGGTAGGAAAGAATCTTCTATAGAATAAGTATTTTAAAGGATAGTGCCCAACAACATCAAATAGAGAACTTAAAAGAACAATAAATGATGAGGTTTGCCTACCTAGAGACTTGGATCGCCTGTACTCTGTACCATCAGGAGGGTGACAACATTTTTCATAATCTGCTTTTTTACAGACTCTGTGCCACTGCCCTGCCTCTTCTCCACAACTACTGGATATGACCACACTGGTGACACCAACCTTGATCTATCAAGGTTTTATATATATAATATCTCACAGAAGTAAGTCCACCCCTCACATTTTTGTAAAAATGTTATTCTCTCTTTTCATGTGACAACACTGAAGAAATTACACTTTTCTACAATGTGATGTAGTCAGTGTACAGTTTGTATAACATGTAAATTTGCTGTCCCCTCAAAATAACTCAACACACCGCCATTAATGTCTAAACCGCGAAAATGTGAAAATGTCCAAATTGGGCCAAAGTGTCAATATTTTGTGTGGCCACCATTATTTTCCAGCACTGCCTGAACCCTCTTGGGCATGGAGGTCACCAGAGCTTCACAGGTTGCCAATGGAGTCCTCTTCCACTCCTCCATGACGTCATCACGGAGCTGGTGGATGTTAGAGACCTTGCGCTCCTCCACATTCTGTTTGAGGATGCCCCACAGGTGCTCAATAGGGTTTAGGTCTGGAGACATGCTTGGCCAGTCCATCACCTTTACCCTCAGCTTCTTTAGCAAGGCAGTGGTGGTCTTGGAGGTGTGTTTGGGGTCGTTATCATGTTGGAATACTGCCCTGCGGCCCAGTCTCTGAAGGGAGGGGATCATGCTCTGCTTCCGTATGTCACAGTACATGTTGGCATTCATGGATCCCTCAATGAACTGTAGCCCCCCCAGTGCCGGCAGCACTCATGCAGCTCCAGACCATGACACCCCCACCACCATGGGGCCCCAGACCATGACACTCCCACCACCATGGGGCCCCAGACCATGACACTCCCACCACCATGGGGCCCCAGACCATGACACTCAGACCACCATACTTGACTGTAGGCAAGACACGCTTGTCTTTGTACTCCTCACCTGGTTGCTGCCACATACGCTTGACACCATCTGTGGTCTGTGCCCCCCGTCTGGAGATCCCAGTCAGGGTTCCCAATGAGGACTGGATCCTATGGATCTTTATGGACTTGAACTACCTGTTGCATGAACGTGTTGCCTTTTGTGAATAACTACCAAATCATGGACTTTAACCACTTCAATACCGGGCACTTTCACCCCCTTCCTGCCCAATTTTCAGCTTTCAGCACTGTCGCACTTTGAATGACAATTGCGCAGTCATGCAACACTGAACCCATATGACATTTTTATCATTTTCTGAGACAGATAGAGCTTTGTTTTGGTGATGGTTAATCACCACTGGGGGTTTTATTTTTTGTTAAACAAATGAAAAAAAGAATAAACATTTTGAAAAAAAAATTATTGGTTATTGTTTAAAAATTTTGCACATAATTTATTTTCTTTGCTAATGAGGCTGCACTGATGGGCACTGATAGGCTGCAATGATGGGTACTGATAGACTAAACTGATGGGCACTGATGAGATTGCACTGATGGGCACTGATAGGCTGCACTGATGGGCACTGATGAGGCTGCACTGTTGGGCATGATAGGCTGTACTAATGGGCACTGATAAGATTGCACTGATGGGCACTGATAGGCTGCACTGATGGGCACTGATAATGCTGCACTGATGGGCACTGATAGGATGCGCTAATGGGCATTGATGAGGTTGCACTGATGGGCACTGATGAGGCTGCACAGATGGGCACTGTTAGACTGCACTAATGGGCACTGATAAGGCTGCACTAATGGGCATTAATAGGCTGCAGTGATGAGCACTGATGAGGCTGCACTGATGGGCACTGATGAGGCTGCACTGATGGACACTGATAGGCACTGATGAGGCTGGACTGATGGGCACTGACGAGGTGGCAGTGATAAGCTGCACTGATGAGTACTGATGAGGAAGCACTGATGAGGCTGCATCGATGAGGCAGCACTGATGTGCACTGATAGGCAGCACTGATAAGCAACACTGTAGGCACTGAGTGGCATGGATGGAGATGATCAGTACCCTGATTATCAATGTAAACAATGTGCTGACAGCTTTGCCAGATATCAGCACTCCTTTCCTCACACAGATACAGCGGCCCTTTACCACTGAAGGGTTAATGCTGTTGGCCAGGTTTTCCTGCTCTTTTTCAGAACGTTACCACCCCCTACAAGGCATGCCATATAAAAAGGGGTTTATAATTAGTGCCCTGAGAGGGAGGTTTTGGTAAAAAACTGCCACAATGTATCTGTTACTCTGTTGGTCTTTCCCCCCTTCTGGAGATCCCAGTTAGGGTTCCCAATGAGGACTGGATCCTATAGGCCTTTAGGGACTTGAACTATTGTAAATGTCTGGTATGGGCAGTAGCAGCGTGTAAAAAATATGGCCACGGGCTAGATTCAGAACTGCACATGAGCAGTTCCGAGGTCGGCTGGGCTTGAACAGACTCAGGCAGGGCTCTGGTGAGCTTGGACTGGGGGGGGGGGGGGGGGGCAGGTGTGCAGTGACCTCAATGAGCCACTTGGCACCTTTTATGAATTACAGCACTGGAGGGAGAGCCAGGACATGAGAGTGCCCCTGGCTGCCAGGACTGTCACTGGAGGACTGATGGTCTGAGAGAGGTAAGGAGGTGATGATGAGGATCAAACCAGAGGAGCCGCTGAATCACCGGGAGGACCGTGTCTGACTACCCTGAACCCAGGCAAGCAATGGGGGAGGTCAGTGACAGATCCAACCTCCAGCCAGGTAACACAGAGCCTGTAGGTGGGGGGGGGAGGGGGTCACGGATGAAATGGAGGAAGTGAAAACACCAGCGTAAGGTGGGACACTGATATAAAGGTTCCCCCTTTTATCAGTATTCCCCCACTTACCTTACTGTATTCAGTCTGTGAAAGGTGTTCCCACTTAAATCAATGTCCTCAGAGTTCCCCTTAACATTAGAGTCTGCAAGATCCCCACTAACAGTGCATGATGTAAAGGGGAATTGTGATGTAAAGGGCAATGCTACAGACCCTGATGTAAGGGGGAACTCTGCAGACCCTGATGTAAAGGGGAACTGTGATATAAAGGGCAATGCTACAGACCCTGATGTAAGGGGGAACACTGTGGACCCTGATGTAAAGGGGAATTATGAAGCAAAGGGCAATGCTGTGGACCCTGATGTTAGGGGAACTCTGCAGACCCTGATGTAAGGGGGAAACTCGGATGTAAAGGGCAATGCTGTGGACCATGATTTAAGGGGGAACTCTGATGTAAAGGGCAATGCTTCGGACCCTGATGTAAGGGGGAACTCTGCAGATCCTGATGTAAGGGGGAACTCTGATGTAAAGGGCAATGCTGTGGACCATGATGTAAGGGGGAACTCTGATGTAAAGGGCAATGCTGCGGACCCTGATGTCAGGGAGAACTCTGATGTAAAGGGCAATGCTGCAGACCCTGATGTAAGGGGGAACTCTGCAGACCATGATGTAAGGGGGAATTTTGATGTAAAGGGCAATGCTGCAGACCCTGATGTAAGGGGGAACTCTGCAGACCATGATGTAAGGGGGAACTCTGATGTAAAGGGCAATACCGCAGACCCTGATGTAAGGGGGAACTCTGATGTAAAGGGCAATGCTGCAGACCCTGATGTAAGGGGGAACTCTGATGTAAAGGGCAATGTTGCAGACCCTGATGTAAAGGGGAACTGTGATGTAAAGGGCAATGCTGCAGACCCTGATGTAAGAGGGAACTCTGCAGACCATGATGTAAGGGGGAACTCTGATGTAAAGGGCAATGCTGCGGACCCTGATGTAAGGGTGAACTCTTATGTAAAGGCCAATGCTGCAAACCCTGATGTAAGGGTGAACTCTGATGTAAGGGGCAATGCCGTGGACCCTGATGTAAGAGGGAACAGTGATGTAAAGGCCAATGCTGCAAACCCGATGTAAAGGGGAACTGTGATGTAAAGGGCAATGCTGCAAACCCGATGTAAGAGGGAACTGTGATGTAAAGGGCAATGCTGCAAACCCGATGTAAAGGGGAACTGTGATGTAAAGGCCAATGCTGCAAACCCGATGTAAAGGGGAACTGTGATGTAAAGGGCAATGCTGCAGACCCTGATGTAAGGGGGAACTCTGCAGACCATGATGTAAGGGGGAACTCTGATGTAAAGGGCAATGCTGCGGACCCTGATGTAAAGGGGAACTCTGATGTAAAGGGCAATGCTGCGGACCCTGATGTAAAGGGGAACTCTGATGTAAAGGGCAATGCTGCAGACCCTGATGTAAAGGGGAACTGTGATGTAAAGGGCAATGCTGTGGACCCTGATGTAAGTGAGAACTCTTATGTAAAGGGGAATGCTGCAGACTCTGATGTGGGGGGGGGGGGGCTATGTATCTAGTTGTGATGTCATTCTGCTTTAATTTCAAACTGATCCCATTATCAGAGAGCCTTGCAGACTAACTCACTGTACCATGCACCGGGGCGCCGATGGGCAGACCAATTCTTTCCTGAAGTTCGTAGTCCTGGAATTTACACCGACTTCCAGAAAGTTTAACACTCAGCAGAAAGTGAAGGATGAGTCTTAATGTATGAGAAGCCGTAAGTAAGACTTGGGGAGAGGCAGGATATATTTCATGATGCATCATAAATAATTGATTGATTTATGAATGATCTGAGTCCACAATATGGGAATAAAAAATAAAAACTGTCTGGGAACCGGAGGCCGGTACATGGCTGAGTGCCGGCCGGGATACACCGGCTGCCTTTCCAGGCAGAATTGGCTTGTTATTTACAGGAAGAAAACTTTTATTTCCATTGAATTGTTCATCGTATTCATACCACACAATGATAAATCTGATCGCATTTATAATCCAATCGGTGATATATTCCTCGTCAGACATTGTTCACGCTTCTCTAATGAGGAATCATAGATGTTATTGATGATTCTTCTCTCCACCATTATCTGAATTTATAGATAGATAGAATAACGCAAGAGAGATAGATAGATAATGGATACATTCAATATCTGATACCTCTATGCACAGACAGGAGGTGACAGACAGCATATGATGTCAGGCAGTTCACATTAGGCCAGAACACTGAGATAGATATGGAGAGATAGAAAGAGAAATAGATAAATAGATTGAGATAGATAGATAGATAGATAGATAGATAGATAGATAGATAGATAGATAAATAGATAGATAGATATGAGATAGATAGATAATAGATAGATAGATAGATAGATAATAGATAGATAGATAGATAATAGATAGATAGATAGATAGATAGATAGATAGATAGATAGATAGATAGATAGATAATAGATAGATAGATAGATAGATAGATAGATAATAGATAGATAGATAATAGATAGATAATAGATAGATAGATAGATAGATAGATAGATAGATAGATAGATAGATAGATAATAGATAGATAGATAGATAATAGATAGATAGATAGATAGATAATAGATAGATAGATAGATAGATAGATAGATAGATAGATAGATAGATAGATAGATAGATAATAGATAGATAGATAGATAGATAGATAGATAATAGATAGATAGATAGATAGATAATAGATAGATAGATAGATAGATAGATAGATAGATAGATAGATAGATAGATAATAGATAGATAGATAGATAGATAGATAGATAGATAGATAATAGATAGATAATAGATAGATAGATAGATAGATAGATAATAGATAGATAGATAGATAGATAGATAGATAGATAGATAATAGATATGAGATAGATAGATAAATAGATAGATAATAGATAGATAGATAGATAGATAGATAGATAGATAGATAGATAGATAGATAATAGATAGATAGATAGATAATAGATAGATAGATAGATAGATAATAGATAGAAAATAGACAGATAGATAGATAGATAGATAGATAGATAGATAGATATGAGATAGATAGATAGATAGATAGATAGATAGATAGATAGATAGATAGATAGATAGATAATAGATAGATAGATAGATAGATAGATAGATAGATAGATAGATAGATTGGTAGATAATGAATTGCTTCAGTATTTGTTAGTTGGATCTGGGCACTGAGATAACAGAGAGCTTGCTCCAGGGAATGTCCTCTCCTTGTCCAATTGGAGTTCCCTTATTGGCTAATGACCCTCTCATTGGATAGGGTGACAGGTGGGTGTGGCTTAGTTTTACATTATTGCCCGTAGTAACAAAGTAAAACAAATATTATAACCAGAAAACAATATTTGCGCATTGTGCTACAACACAGTGAAGTGAAATTTTCTATCACCAAAATAAGGGCGTCCAAACCTTTGCAAGCGCTCGGCACCAAAAACGACTGAGTGTTGGGATTGTGTTCTGATCTTTCTTCTGGATGGTTCTGTCAAAAAGAACTAAATAGAGACATTAAGGGAGAACTGGGCAGAACAGGGGCGGACTGACAACTCATGGGGCCCGCGAGCAATTGGGGATCATGGGGCCCCTGTGTCCTCACCCACACTCAAACCACACCCAAAAAAGCCTATGAAAGGTACCAGGGGCATCTCATGGGGCCCACTACTGACCCCGGGCCCTCAGGCAGTGCCCGAGTTCTCAAATGGTCAGTCCGCCCCTGGGGCAGAATGGATATAAATTGTGACTGTAGCCACCATGAGACACACAGAACGTTGTACGGTTCCTCCTCTGTCCTCGGATGGATGTCAGTTTGTTTTCAGAAGTCATAAATATTTCACCGCCTCCTCAGCCGGTTATCTATTATTGCTGATCTAATGCGGCAGAGATGTTTCCGCTGGATGGGCCAAGACTTCTGAAAGGGCCGGGCTCCTGGAGCGAAGGAGTCGGCCCCGGCCGGTATAATAACACCCGAAGTCTCAGCAGTAAATGAAAGTTAATGCAAGGCTTGCTCTGTTCATCTGTTTGTAATAAGTGCACCTTTGTAGGCCAAGGATAGATCTGTCCGCGTTTTCTATCCGCCTCCCATAATGCATATTTAATCGCCGTGTGACGGAAAAAAGGCCGCTAACGGACGGTGCTCAGAAACCCTCTGATTGGCCTCAATTACGCAGCAGAAAGGATTGGCACTTAGAGCACTTAATGTGAGGAAAGTGTTCTGGAAATTATAAAAGTGGGACCCCCCCGGGGGGACTCATACCTTACAGTGACCTTCCCATCCCCCTGTGTACCGCTTAATGCTCTGCACTTCCCCGAGCGAAAAAAAACAATTATTCTTGCATTGATCTGGCTGGGGTTCCTGTGGTGAATACACAATATCAGCAAAGTCTTCCACATAAGTCATTCCATCGCATATCTTGAAAACGAGAGGACATTATTGAGTTGGAGGACTCTTTTAATCTTCAGCCCCTTCCTGTATGGTTATTCTGTCTCGTTGGTTGTGTAATACTCTGATTTGGTTGGAAGGCTTTATGATTCCTTTGGTCCCTTCTCACCATGTATTCTGTCTCGTTGGTTGTGTTATGCTCTGATTTGGTTGGAGGGCTCTATGATTCCTTTGGTCCCTTCTCACCATGCATGGTTATTCTGTCTCATTGGTTGCGTGTTATGCTCTGATTTGGTTGGAGGGCCTTATGATTCCTTTGGTCCCTTCTCACCATGTATGGTTATTCTGTCTCGTTGGTTGTTTGTTATGCTCTGATTTGGTTGGAGGGCTTTATGATTCCTTTGGTCCCTTCTCACCATGTATGGTTATTCTGTCTTGTTGGGTTCCAAGTCCTACTCTATAGAAGCTGAGGTTTCCATACACTGCACTGATGGTAGCCAAGGCTCTGCCTTCTGTCCTGAAATGAGGAATAATCCTCTCATTTTTGGGATATGTGATCAAATGAGGCATGTTCTTCTTCACTGATTTGATTGGAGGACTTTATGATTCTTTTGGTCCCTTCTCACCATGTATGGTTATTCTGTCTCATTGGTTGCGTGTTATGCTCTGATTTGGTTGGAGGGCTTTATGATTCCTTTGGTCCCTTCTCACCATGTATGGTTATTCTGTCTTGTTGGGTTCCAAGTCCTACTCTATAGAAGCTGAGGTTTCCATACACTGCACTGATGATAGCCAAGGCTCTGCCTTCTGTCCTGAAATGAGGAATAAGCCTCTCATTTTTGGGATATGTGATCAAATGAGGCATGTTCTTCTTCACTGATTTGATTGGAGGACTTTATGATTCTTTTGGTCCCTTCTCACCATGTATGGTTATTCTGTCTCATTGGTTGCGTGTTATGCTCTGATTTGGTTGGAGGGCTTTATGATTCCTTTGGTCCCTTCTCACCATGTATGTTATTCTGTCTTGTTGGGTTCCAAGTCCTACTCTATAGAAGCTGAGGTTTCCATACACTGCACTGATGATAGCCAAGGCTCTACCTTCTGTCCTGAAATGAGGAATAAGCCTCTCATTTTTGGGATATGTGATCAAATGAGGCATGTTCTTCTTCACTGATTTGATTGGAGGACTTTATGATTCTTTTGGTCCCTTCTCACCATGTATGGTTATTCTGTGTTGTTGGGTTCCAAGCCCTCTTCTGTAGAAGCCATGGTTTCCATACACTGCATTGATGATAGCCAAGGAATCATTTTTAAGGCTCTGCCCTCTGTCCTGAAATGAGAACTAATCCTCCTATTTTTGAGATATGTGATAGAATGAGACATGTTCTTCTGTACTAAGAAGGCTTTGTTTTGCTATGTACTGATTTGATTGAAGTACGGTTATTTTGCCTTGTTGGGTTCCAATCCCCACACCATAGAAGCCATGGTTTCCATACACTACACCGATGATAGTCAAGGAATAATTGCACTTCCCCAAGTGAAAAAATAACAATTATGCTTGCATTGATCTGGCTGCGGTTCCTGTGGTGAATACACAATAACAGCAAAGATAAGTAATTCCATCGCATATCTCAAAAACAAGAGGATGTTATTGAGTTGGAGGACTCTTTTAATCTTCAGCCCCTTCCTGCATGGTTATTCTGTCTCATTGGTTGTGTTATGCTCTGATTTAGTTGGAGGGCTTTATGATTCCTTTGGTCCCTTCTCACCATGTATGGTTATTCCGTCTCATTGGTTGCGTGTTATGGTCTGATTTGGTTGGAGGGCTTTATGATTCCTTTGGTCCCTTCTCACCATGTATGGTTATTTTGTCTCGTTGGGTTCAATGTCCTACTCTATAAAAGCTGAGCTTTCCATACACTGCACTGATGATAGCCAAGGCTCTGCCTTCTGTCCTGAAATGAGGAATAATCCTCCTATTTTTGAGATATGTGATAGAATGAGATGTGTTCTTCTGTACTAAGAAGGCTTTGTTGTGTTATGTACTGATTTGGTTGAAGTACGGTTATTCTGTCTTGTTGGGTTCCAATCCCCACACCATAGAAGCCATGCTTTCCATACACTACACTGACGATAGTCAAGGAATAATTGCACTTCCCCAAGCAAAAAAACCCCCAATTATTCTTGCATTGATCTAGCTGGGGTTTCTGTGGTGAATACACAATATCAGCAAAGGTTTCCACATAAGTCATTCCATCACATATTGCAAAAACAAGAGGACGTTATTGAGTTGGAGGACTTTTTTAATCTTCAGCCCCTTCCTGTATGGTTATTCTGTCTCATTGGCTATGTTGTGCTCTGATTTGGTTGGAGTGCTTTATGATTCCTTTGGTCCCTTCTCACCATGTATGGTCATTCTTTCTCGATGGGTTCCGAGTCCTACTCCACACAAGCTGAGGTTTCCATACACTGCACTGATGATAGCCAAGGCTCTGCCTTCTGTCCTGAAATGAGGAATAATCCTCTTATTTTTGGGATATGTGATTGAATGAGGCATGTTCTTCTGTACTAAGAAAGCTTTGTTGTGCTATGCACTGATTTGGTTGGAGGGCTTTGTGATTCTTTTGGTTCCTTCTCACCAAGTATGATTATCCTGTCTCACTGAGTTCCAAGCCTCCTTCCGTAGAAGCCATGGTTTCCATACACTACATGGATAATAGCAAAGGAATAATTTGCAAGGCTCTGCTCTCTATTCTAAAATGAGGAATAATCGTTTCATTTTTGGGAAATGTGATGGAATGAGATATGTTCTTCCATTCTTAAAAGGCTTTGTTGTGCTATGCACTAATTTTGTTGGATGGCTTTGTGATTCTTTTGGTCCCTTTTCACCAAGTATGGTTATTCTGTCTCATTGAGTTCCAAGCCTCCTTCCATAGAAGCCATGGTTTCCATACACTACTCGGATAATAGCCAAAGAATAATTTGCAAGGTTCTGCTTTGTGATTCTTTTGGTCCCTTCTCACCATGTATGGTTATTCTGTGTTGTTGGGTTCCAAGCCCTCTTCTGTAGAAGTAAACTGTGCTGATGATAGCCAAGGAATATTTTTTAAGGCTCTGCCCTCTATCCTGAAATGAGGAATAATTCTCTTATTTTTGGGATATGTGATCGGATGAGGCATATTTTCCTGTACTAAGAAAGCTTTGTTGGGCTATGCACTGATTTTGTTGGAGGGTTTTGTGATTCTTTTGGTCCCTTCTCATTAGGAAGGTTATTCTGACTTGCTGGGTTCCAAGCCCTCTTCCGTAGAAGCCATGGTTTCCATACACTGCAGTGACGATAGCCAAGGAATCATTTTTAAGGCTCTGCCCTCTGTCCTAAAATGAGGAATAATCTTCTTACTTTTGGGATATGTGATCAAATGAGACCTTCTGTTTTAAGAAGACTTTATTGTGCAGTACACTGATTAAGTTGGAGGACTTTGTGATTCTTTTGGTCTCTTTTCACCATGTATGGTTATTATGTGTTGTTGGGTTCCAAGCTCTCTTCCATAGAACCCATGGTTTCTATATACTGTACTGATGATAGCCAAAGAATAATTTTTAAGGCTCTGCCCTCTGTCCTGAAATGAGAAATAATCCTCCTATTTTTGAGATATGTGATAGAATGAGACATGTTCTACTGTACTAAAAAGGCTTTGTTGTGCTATGCACTGATTTAATTCAAGTATGGTTATTCTGTCTTGTTGGGTTCCAATCTCTACACCCTAGAAGCCATGGTTTTCATACACTATACTGATGATAGTCAAGGAATAATTTTTAACGCTCTTCCCTCTGTCCTAAAATAAGGAATAATCCTTTTTTTTGGTATATGTGATGGAATGAGACATGTTCTTCTGTTCTAAGAAGGCTTTATTGTGCTATGCACTGATTTGGTTGAAGTACGGTTATTCTGTCTTGTTGGGTTCCAATCCCTACACCATGGAAGCCATGGTTTCCATACACTACACTGTTCAAGGAATACTTTTTAATGCTCTGCCCTCCGTCCTAAAATGAGGAATAATCCTCTTTTTTTGGTATATGTAATGGAATGAGACATGTTCTTCTATTCTAAGAAGGCTTTATTGTGATATGCACTGATTTGGTTGAAGGCTTTATGATCCCTTTGGTACCTTCTCATTATGTTTGTTTTTTCTTGCTCATTGGGTTCCAAGCCCTCTTCTGTAGAAACCTTGTTTTCCATATGATGATGATGGCCAAAAAGCCTGAAACATTGGCCTTTTGGCTAAGATCAAGTGTAGTATATGTTCTTACCAGTGTCCAGCAGGGGTACTCCAACATTATCCTGGCTTTTTGGTAGGAATGGTTGGCTGTATAGTATCTTTGCTGGTATGATAGGGGCTCTGAAGGTTTGTCCTGTAGGAATGGAAACCAGGGCGCTCACTAGGTAAGGTGGGGCACAGGAGTAATTCCACAGTGGTGAACAGGAGGGGCCCAATGCCTCCTGATTTGATTGGTGGAACCTGGTTTGGACATGGGTTTTTAAGGCAGAGAACCCATGGTGTCAGTGCCCCCTGGAAGTTGGCCACCCCAGGAATGCTCTTGGTATCACTTGGGCCTGGGAAACCCACTGTGAGAATGAGCACATTACCTCTAGAAATTCTGAAGGAACCTCTGCACACTGGTATATACCCTTTCAAGCAGACTATGCAATAAATAGGGATATTTAGTTCACATATATTGCAAAACATGCCTAAGCTGGCCAACTGCATCAAAGTAATCCCTCTATGGCCAGTCCTACGCTGTTCTACCTTCGCAAATGCTACTGTGGACACAATGCTAACATAGGGGAAAAGACACAATGTTGTATTGTTGGGTCAGCAGCCAGACCTTAACCTTGTAGCTCTCCCACATTGTGTCCTTTCCCATATGTTAGCATTGTGTCCACAGTAGCATTTGCGAAGGTAGAACAGCGTAGGACTGGCCATAGAGGGATTACTTTGATGCAGTTGGCCAGCTTAACCACTTGAGCTCCTGAGGATTTACCCCCCTTAATGACCACGCCTCTTTTTGCTACTCGGCACTGCACTAATTCAACTGGTAATTGCGCGGTCATGCAATGCTGCACCCAAACTAAATTTACGTCCTTTTTTTCACACAAATAGAGCTTTCTTTCGGTGGTATTTAATCACCTGTGCGCTTTTTATTTTTCACGTTATAAACAAAAAAAGGCCAAAAATGTTGAAGAAAAACAATATTTTTTACTTTCAGCTATAAAAAATATATAGTAAACTCAAAGTTGGTTATCAATTTAGGCCAAAATGTATTCTGCTCCATGTTTTTGGTAAAAAAAATCCCAATAAGCGTGTATTGATTGCTTTGTGTGAAGTTATAGCGTCTACAAACTATGGTATAGATACTGCAATTTACGCCATTTTTTTGCTATACAGCGCTGCGCTAGTTTAACGGACAATTGCGCGGTCATGCAATACGGTACATAAATGAAATTTACATCCTTTTTTTCCCCCCACAGATTGAGCTTTCTTTCGGTGGTATTTGATCGCCTATGCGGTTTTTATTTTTTGTGCTATAAAAAAAAGGCTGACAATTTTGAGGAAAAAAACAATATTTTGGACTTTTTGCTATAAAACATGTCCAGTAAAAAAAAATTTAAAAATCAAATTTAGTCATAAATTTCTGCCAAAATGCATTCTGCGACATGTCTTTGCTAAAAAAAAACACCCCAATACGTGTAAATTAATTGGTTTACGTGAAAGTTATAGCGTTTACAAATGGCGGGAAAGATACTGGGATTTTTAGTTTTTTTTTTATACTAATAATGGCAGTGATCAGTGAATTATGGGGGCGATCAGGGACTTATGGCGGCGATCAGCGACTTATGGTGGGACTGCGGGGCTGCGGCGGACATTCTGACACTGTGGGGGAACTGACATGGGGTCACTGACATCCCCAGTGACACCAATACAGTGATAAGTGCAAAAAAAAAAACACTGACACTGTACTAATGGCACTGGGGAGGAAGGGGTTAAGTTTTTTTTTGCAGGGAAGGGTTATCTGTGTGAGGGGACTGTTTTACTAGGGGGCGGGGTGTGTACTGCAGGGAACACCGCTGATCGGGAGAGTGAAACTCTTCTGTCCCGATCACCGTGTCCTGGAGCTGTCAGGGAAGTGACAGAAAGCAGAGCTACTGCAGCTGTGCTCTCTGTCACTGATTGCCGCCGATCTCCGGGAGATAGTCGGTAAGGACCGGCTGTGACCCGGCGACTGACATCTGCGGCTGTGATCGGCGGGACAGGTAGGGCGGCGGCGCGCCTCGCGCGCACCCCCTACCTGTTTACAAAACACACGTTTTAAAACGTGGTTTTGCCTGCCCGTGCCGCCCTGCCGCCGTATTTATACAGTGGCAGGGCGGCATGTGGTTAAGCATGTATTGCAATATGTGTGAACTAAATATCCCTGTTTATTGCATAGTCTGCTTGAAAGGCTTTATACCAGTGTGCAGAGGGTCCTTCAAAATTTCTAGTGTTAATTTGTGGTTACACCCCTTTAGCACCTGATGGATAAATGCATGTACTAGCTGTTGGGATTTGAGCACAGGGATCTCTTGTTTGTTTGAGCACATTACGTGTCGCTTTGTATGCACCTTGCCTTTTAGCCACAACTGGGGCAATTTTGGTTACCAGGCTTCAAGGTCCAGACAATGCAATTTCACTGGCACTTATTCACGGTATTTAATGTATTTTTTATCTCCACGTGTGCATCACTTACACTTTTGTCTGTATTTTTTTCCCCCACTTGGATGAAGGGCATGGGTTCTCAGGACTACCCTGCAGTCTAGGTGGATTTGAGGCCATCAGGTTCATTCCTCCCCTTAACCAAGGATCTCTCTTTAGGTGAGTTCCCCACTTAGTACTCAGTGGGTGACCATGAGAAGAGGGGTCTGCCAAGCCCCTTAGCTAGGTGGACCACAAGCATGCCTTGCCCCTATCAAAAGCCTTGCAACCCAGGGGGTAAGGAAAGGTCCTACTTTTTGAGGAGGTGGGCTACAGACCAGGGGCGGACTGACAACTCATGGGGCCCCCGGGCAATAGGGGATCATGGGGCCCCTGTGTCCTTGCCCAAATTCAAAAAAGCCTATGAAAAAGGTACCAGGGCATCTCATGGGGCCCTCTACTGACCCCGGGCCCTCGGGCAGTGCCCGAGTTTCCAAATGGTCAGTCCGCCCCTGCTACAGACACCCTCTTAAGTACACTTTTTTGTGTGTGTATACTTTTTTTGTTGACTTACAGGTGTTTTGTTTTTCCACACCACCACGAGTTAACAAAAAAAAACCCCAAATCTGTATAAATTTGGAAGAAATGGTTCCATAATATTAGGCTATATTTGCGCTGTACACATGAAGTTCTTGAAGAGCATCTGGCTGGTGATGCATGAAGGAATAATTTGCATGGCTCCGCCCACTGTCTTAAAATGAGGAATAAATTATTATGGGATTCATGAGGAAATGAGACATATAAATACATTCTGTTGGAGGGCTTTTTATGTATTTATTTTTACACTTGCAAGGGGTTTTTTATTTTAATTGATATCATATGCAGATCAAAGGTCAAACCTTTCATGTACATATTACTAAAATTATAAATACAATGAAGCAAACTATTTGTTACCTTGTATTTACTCAATGACACTTGAAGACAGGGGCGGACTGACAACTCATGGGGCCCCCGGGCAATAGGGGATCATGGGGCCCCTGTGTCCTTGCCCAAACTCAAACCACACCCAAAAAAGCCTATGAAAAGGTACCAGGGGCATCTCATGGGGCCCGCTACTGATCCCGGGCCCTTAGGCAGTGCCTGATTTCCCCAATGGTCAGTCCGCCCCTGCTTGCAGACTATGGTGGGATGTTGACAGCCGCTTCTGTTGTGTAGTACAAAGCAAATACCGGCTGTCATTGGCAGAGTTGGTAATAATGGCGGGAGAATGGCGGCAAGGGGAGGAGAGCAAAACCTTAGGTTACATTCACACCTGAGCCTAGAAAAGCGTCACATTCCGCAATGTTTTGCGTGTTTTTTACATGACAGGCCATTGACTTGAATGGGCTGCCTTTTGCTTGAAAAACACACCAAAGAAGCTCAAGTACCAAATTTTGGCACTGAGCCAACCATAGTTGGCAGGGTGTTTTTGCGCAATTTGCACGCATTTTGTTGCACGGAAAGCACCAGGACGTGCGACTGCTACAGATGTTTGGGGTGCCATTTAAGGCCTCATGCCAATTTGACATTTTGCTATCCCTCCCGAGTGCCTTTCCTGGCAGCAGCATTTTGGTGGAAAAAAACACTTGACGCCCTGCAAATGCGTAGGCACTTTTAGGCATATTTAGGTACATCAAGAGCTTGGGGCCAGTTCACACTACATGCCTTTCAGTGTGCTTTTTTTTCTGCATCCAGAAAGTAGGTTATATGGCTGTCAATGTCATAGTTCACATCAGTGCTTGCAGCTCCAGTGCGTTCCGGTTGCAGAAAAAAAGTAGAATAGGCTGCATTTTTCCTGCACAGAACTGTACTGGAAAACTAAAATAGGTATCATACTCACAATGGACATAATAACACAGGCATGTCAAACTGAACAAGATGTATGATCCAAACAACATCTGAGTCCATACAATGGATGGCTCTGAGGAAGAGGTCGTGTCCTCGAAACGCGTTAGCCAGTTGGCCATCCAGGGTTCCATCGTATGGACTCAGATGTTGTTTGGATCATACATCTTGTTCAGTTTGACATGCCTGTGTTATTCTGTCCATTGTGAGTATGATACCTATTTTTGTTTCTTTAATAAATTATTTTAAACGATAATGCACTAGGTCGGTGCGCCCTTTTTCTGTTTCTCCATTTGTATCCAGTGTATTCGGACCACCCCGGTCTGTTGAGGGCAGCAAGCAGTGCATATTCCAGAAAATTCCTATTGGGTCTACTGAGTCCTTTCCTAGCGCAGGAGTTAAGTGTTTGTTGTGCTGTACTGGAAAACTCACTGAAATGCACAAGAGGGATAACAATGAACTGGAACGCATCAAAAATGCACTGGAACACGTCAAAAATGCGCATGCGGAAATGTATCTGAAACACATCAGGACTGCATTTCTATGCTGTGAACCGACCCTTAATTAATTTCATTGGCTAGAATATTGGGCAGCACGGTGGCTAAATGGTTAGCACTTCCACCTGGTAGTACTAAGGTTGAACTGAATAATAGTGAGCGCTCTTATGAACACAGCAGCTAAAGCACCGAAGGCAACCACAATGCCTTTAAATATAAATGTAAACAAAGGTAATATGGTGCAGCGCTAAAAAAAAAAAAAAAAAAATTTAAAAATAAAAACTAAAGACAGTCAAAAGTCAATGTGATAATATCCGTGGTTTCTTATATAGGGTGCAGACTTCCAAAGCTCTTGCGGCCTTAAATAATAGCAATGCGCACTCACCAGAAACGCATGGATTATGCGCATGTAGGAATAATCATTCCAGATGTCAGATCCTCCAACATTCAGATGGCAAGCATCCCTCTCACGGTGGGTCCCCGAAGACTCAAAACCAGATCCTGAGGTCCTCCTTAAGGTGTACCAGGCACTTCACAATGGTGGTGGGACTCTCTCCACTAAGTGGTAATGGCACTTTCTCTGTGGGGGTAACAGCTCCAAAAAGGAGCCCCAGAAAAAACACAGGTGCCAGAGATAGTGTAGTATATTAAAGGAAATTTATTTGCCTTAGCATAAAAAATATATATAGGGTAGCATGCAAATCCAGACCCATACAGGTTAAATAAGGATAAGGTAGCAGTGACTGACCCTTAGTAAAGATGTCCGCCGAGCCTCCTCGTGGCTCCGGCGGTGCGAATGACGTCACGCTCTGTACAGCTCCTGTACAGCTCCTCCTTAACTAAGGTTATTGGTTCAAATCCCAACCACAGCACCACCTGCCTGGAGTTTGCATGTTCTCCCTGTGCCTTTGTGGGTTTAATCTGGGTACTCCGGTTTCCCTCTACACTCTACAGACATGCTGGGAGCAGGGGTGGACTGACCATTTAGAAACTCGGGCACAGCCCGAGGGCCCGGGGTCAGTAGGGGGCCCCATGAAAGGGGGCCTGGCAGGAAAGGGGGGGTGATCAAGCGCCCCCTACCCCCGCGGCTTACCAGGTTAAGTGACCTCAGCATTGGGGGCACGCTGATGAGGACATGGGCCTCTTCCCCACAACCCTGGCCTTGTAGCTGTGGGGGTCTGTGGGCAGAGCGGCGCATTAGCATTAGAGTAGCCCTTTAAATAAGGGGACACCCTGATGCTGGCCCCCCCCCCCCCAGTCACCTTGAGAATGAGCACGGGTTTCTTGTACCCCTACCCAGGGGCGAACTGACCATTTGGAAACTCGGGCACTGCCTGAGGGCCTGGGGTCAGTAGGGGGCCCCATGAGATGCCCCTGGTATCATTTTCAACTTTTTTGAGTTTGGGCAAGGACACAGGGGCCCCATGATCCCCTATTGCCCGGGGGCCCCATGAATTGTCAGTCTGCCCCTGGCTGGGAGGTTAATTGGCTCCTGTCTAAATTGTCCCTAGTATGTGTATGTATGAATGTGAGTTAGGGACCTTAGATTGTACACCCCTTGAGGTTTAGGGACTATATATGTACAATATATATATGCGTGAAGCACTGCGTACATTGATGGCGCTATATAAGTACTTGTAATAAATAAATAAAATAATATTAATTTTTTATTATTATTAATATTATTATGGCCATTGAAATGAATTAGCGCTCAAGCACTAGCGTTGTTGCTCATTTAGACACGTTTACAGGCGTCTGCCAATTTTCTTCTGCTCCTGAATGCGCTGGTAATGGGGGATTTTTCTGCCTGTGAGCTGATTCACACCATAGAAATGTGTGATGTGTTTCTGTATGCATGTTTTTGATGCGTCTGGTGTGTTTTTAATGCGTTCCGGTTAATTATTTTTCCCTTTCCTCTTCTTCAATCTAAACAAGGATGTGTGTGTTCTGGTGCATTTTTGGTGAGATTTTGCTGCATTTTACGGCCTGGCAGGAAAGGGGGGGGTGATCAAGCGCCCCCCTACCCCCGAGGCTTACCAGGTCACATGCCCTCAGCATTGGGGGCACGCTGATGGGGACATGGGCCTCTTCCCCACAACCCTGGCCTTGTAGCTGTGGGGGTCTGCAGGCAGAGGGGTGCATTAGCATTAGAGTAGCCCTTTAAATAAGGGGACACCCTGATGCTGCCCCCCCAGTCACCTTGTGAATGAGCAAGGGTTTCTTGTACCCCTACCCAGGGGCAAACTGACCATTTGGAAACTCAGGCACTGCCCGAGGGCCCAGGGTCAGTAGGGGGCCCCATGAGATGCCCCTGGTACCTTTTTCATAGGCTTTTTTGAGTTTGGGCAAGGACACAGAGGCCCCATGATCCCCTATTGCCCGGGGGCCCCATGAGTTGTCAGTTCGCCCCTGCCCCTACCCATTCATTAAGAGTTAAATTTAGAAAAATAAAGATGCCAGACTTTTGAAAAATTCCTTTATTGAACAAAACAACAGTTTTTGACAAGTCCTTGCTTAAAAAAAAAAAAAAAAATGGTTCCATCATTGTAATCCATCCAAATTCCATTAATTGAACAAAAAAGAGTTCTTTAATTTAAAAAAAAAAAGACAAAAAAATAGTTCTGTGTAATAAAATCATCAATCATGGCATCCAGCGTTGTCATGACGACGCGAACTTGCCAAAAAATGAAAAAAAAAAATCCAATGCCCACAGACTCGTCTGCACTGGCTGAACACTAGCCGCAATCTGACATTTGCCTGTCAGATGTAAACAATTGGGCGGAGCTAGCGGTGGTCAGGTGAATTGCTTTGGCCGATCACAATGCACTGCGAGAGCATAGTGCATTGTGGCGTGAACGCACGAACGGCCGATGTTCGAGTCTAACTTACATTCGACTCGAACATCAAACCCATCCCTATCCTCAAGTGGTTATAAAGAAAATTATAAACTGTTCCTTGTCTGGTGACACCGTTGTCGCTGGGACATTACGTGAATGGACCAGGTGCTTTTGTCCTCAAGTTTCATTTTAGGGCTGATCAATCTCTCCTCAGTTCCTCGTCGCTCACCCTATGACCCGTCGCCCCTTCAGAGGCTGTACATGTCGCCGTTCCCGTCTCTCGGAGGTCCGCGCCCTATAAATAGAAGGCCAGCTTCATTATCGATCTCTACACAGAGGCGGATATGTGGATGGAAACAAAAGTGGCCTCTTTTTTGTTTCGAAATCCAGAAGCGGTCGCAGTGTGCGCAGGAGTCTGCCACAATCAATAATTCATATCAGACGAAGCTTTTCAATCTGGGAAAATACACAGAAACAGAAGAACTTGGCTCGGACGCAGATTTCTTCATTCATGGGAGAGATCTCTAGTCACATGTTTGGTCGCAGAGATTGCTGTCACAGGTTTGTCTGGCCCTCGGTGTCACCAGTTAGTTTGCTTTCTAATTTCCTTTTTGAGAATTGTTTCAGTTGTTTACCAACTTTTATTGCATGTGTTATGCATGTCACAGTATGTATCATATGACATAGAAAATGTATCGAACCCCAAAAATCAAAAGCTGCCTCCCGACCATCAACCTCTGCATTACCACAATGTGGGCCTGATGACCCCCAACCACACAGCGCAGAAAAAGGGAAGAAAGAAAGAAAGAGAGAAAGAAAGAGAGAGAGAGAGAGAGAGAGAGAGAGAGAGAGAGAGAGAGGAAAAGAAGAGAGAGAGAGAGAGAAGAGAGAGGGGGGAGAGAAGAAAAGAGAGGGGGGGGGGAGAGAGAGAGAAAGAGAGAGAAAGAGAGAGAGAGAGAGAGAGAGAGAGAGGGGGAGAAAAAAGAAAGAAAGAAAGAAAGAAAGAAAGAAAGAAAGAAAGAAAGAAAAAGAGAAAGAGAGAAGGAAAGAAAGAAAGAGAGAAAGAAAGAGAGAGGGGGAAAGAAAGAGAGAGAGAGAAAGAAAGAAAGAAAGAAAGAAAGAAAGAAAGAAAGAAAGAAAGAAAGAAAGAAAGAAAGAAAGAAAGAAAGAAAGAAAGAAAGAAAATAGATAGATTATTTGATACAATTTTGCAGATAGATAGATACTGTAGATACACTATATTGCTAAAAATATTGGGCCAGCCCTCCAAATCATGTGATTCAGGTGTTCCAATCCCCTCCATATCATGTGATTCAGGTGTTCCAATCCCCTCCATATCATGTGATTCAGGTGTTCCAATCCCCTCCATGGACACAGGTGTATACAATCAAGCCCCTAGGCATGCAGACGGCTTCTACAAACATTGGTGAAAGAATGGGTCGCTCTCAGGAGCTCAGTGACTCCAAGCGTGGTCCCGTGATAGGTGGTCACCTGGGCAATAAGTCCATCGGGGACATTTCCTGGCCACTAAATATTCCACGCTCAACTGTTAGTGGGATTATAACAAAGTGGAAGCCACTGGGAACAACAGCCACTCAGCCACCAAGTGGTAGGCCACGTCACATGACAGGGCGGGGTCAGCGCATGCTGAAGCGCACAGTGCGCAGAAGTCGCCAACTGTCTGCAGAGTCAATAGCTAAAGACCTCCAAACTTGGTGTGTCCTTCAGATGAGCCCAACAACAGAGCGTAGAGAGCTTCATGGAATGGGTTTCCATGGCCGAGCAGCTGCTTCCAAGTCTTCCATCACCAAGTGCAATGCAAAGCGTTGGATGCCGTGGTGTAAAGCACGCCGCCACTGGACTCTAGAGCAATGGAGACGTGTTCTCTGGAGTGACCAATCACGCTTTTCTGTCTGGCAATCCGATGGATGTGTCTGGGTTTGGCGGTTGCCAGGAGAACGGTACTTGCCTGACTGCATTGTACTGAGTGTAAAGTTTAGTGGAGGGGGGATTATGGTGTGGGGTTGTTTTACAGGGGTTGGACTTCGCCCCCTAGTTCCAGTGAATAGAACTCCTAAAGTATCAGCATACCAAGACATTTTGGACAATTTCATGCTCCCAACTTTGTGGGAAGAGTTTGGGGATGGCCCCTTCCTGTTCCAACATGACTGCGCACCAGTGCACAAAGCAAGGTCCATAAAGACATGGAGGAGCCAGTTTGGGGTGGAGGAACTTGACTGTCCTGCACAGAGTCCTGACCTCAACCCCATAGAACACCTTTGGGATGAATTAGAGCGGAGACTGCGAGCCAGGCCTCCTCCCCCGACATCAGTGCCTGACCTGACAAATGTGCTTCTGGAAGAATGGTCCAACCTTCCCATAGACACCCTCCTAAACCTTGTGGACGGCCTTCCCAGAAGAGTTGAAGCTGTTGTAGCTGCAAAGGGCGGGGCCAACCCAATATTGAACCCTATGGACTAAGACTGGGGGGGTCATTAAAGGTCATGTGTGTGGGAAGGGCGGGGCCAACTCAATATTGAACCCCACGGACTAAGACTGGGGGGCCATTAAAGGTCATGTGTGTGGAAAGGCAGGCGGAACAATACTTTTGGTAACATAGCGAAGATAGATAGATAGATAGATAGA